>NW_026920593.1:0-17393 GCF_032062105.1 Saccostrea cuccullata
ATTTACATAAAATTAGTCTCATTTACATAAAATTAACTTCATTTGCATAAATTTACATTAATTTTGTGCTAATTTTATGCATATGAAGTTAATTTTATGTAAAATTATGCAAATGAAGCTAATTTAATGCAAGTTAAGCCAATTTATACTAATTTATGCAAATGAAACTTATTTCATGCAAAATTGAAAAAAATGGACCCATTTATATGCTAGTTTTATGCAAATAAAGCTACTTTTATGCAAATGAAGCTAATTTTAGGCAAAGTTATGCTAATGAAGCTAATTTTAGGCAAAGTTATGCAAAAATGAAGCTAATTTTATGCAAAATTACGAAATAATGAAGCTTATTTTATACTAATTTATGCAAATGAAGCTTATTTTATGCAAATAAAACTAATTTTGAAATTACGAAATAATGAAGCTAATTTTATACTAATTTATGCAATATAAGCAAATTTCATGCAAAATTCCAAAAATGGACAGAATTTCGCCTGAAATTCAGCGGGATAAATTCGAAACACAGTCAGTTAGGGACCTAATACGGAGTCATACAGGGTCATACAGGGTGTGAAATGGAATGACTCTGTATTAGGTATGGTGTCCGGATAGGGCTATTTGCGTTAGCGCGACATCGCGTTCAGATACACGAGACATCGCGCTAACACACAACACGCCGTCGCGCTAACGCAACTTTGCATAACATGCCGTCGCGCTAACACACAACACGCCGTCGCGCCAACGCTACTTTGCACAACAGGCCTTCGCGCTAACACACAACACGCCGTCGTGCTAACATAACTTTGCACAACGCGCCGTCGCGCTAACATAACTTTGAACAACGCGCCGTCGCGCTAACACACAACACGCCGTCGCGCTAACATGACTTTGCACAACACGCTGTCGCGCTAACACACAACGCGCCGTCACGCTTACGCACAACACGCCGACGCGCTACCACAACTTTGCACAACACGCCGTCGCGCTAACGCAACTTTGCAAGTTTCACAGTCTAGTAGGAAGTCGTGTCCGGAAATATAAGACTGCGCATGCTTAACCATATAATGGATGAAATTCTGGATGAGATTGGTCTTGGGAATCTTAAAGGTACGGAAGCGTATTAGGGCCGCAGCAGTATTTCTTCTAATTTGTTATAACAAATTATTAATTGGTTATAACAAATTATTAATTTGTTATAACAAATTATTAATTGGTTATAACAAATTATTAATTTGTTATAACAAATTATTAATTTGTTATAACAAATTATTAATTGGTTATAACAAATTACTAATTTGTTTAAACAAATTGATAATCTGTTTTAACAAATTACTAATTTGTTTTAACAAATTACTAATCTATTTTAACAAATTACTTATTTGTTTTAACAAATTACTAATCTATTTTAACAAATTACTAATTTGTTTTAACAAATTACTAATCTATTTTAACAAAATGATAATTTGTTTTAATAAATTAATAACTTGTTATAACAAATTAATAATTTGTTATAACAAATTAATAAAAAAAAATACTGCTGCAGTCCAAATACGCTACCTTAGCATGCGCAGTCTTATATTTCCGTACGACTTCCTACTAGACTGTGAAACTTGCAAAGTTGCGTTAGCGCGACGGCGTGTTGTGCAAAGTTGTGTTAGCGCGACGGCGTGTTGTGCGTTAGCGTGACGGCGTATTGTCTGTTTGCGCGACGGTGTGTTGTGCAAAGTTGTGTTAGCGCGACGGCGCGTTGTGCAAAGTTGCGTTAGCGCGACGGTGCGTTTATCTGAATAGCGATGTCGCGCTAACGCAAATGGCCCTATCCGGACACCATAATTAGGTCCCTAACTGGCTGTGTAACTAATAGGATACGGTGTGTTGTTTAAGAGAATGAGATAAAAATTTTTAGATGGAATTTCTGAAGCATCAGAAGGAGGTTAAATGGACAATTTTTTTTTTAATTTTCCATGGAAATTAGCATTGTTATTCATACAATAAAACAATCCAAGGAAAAGGTGCGAAGATAGCTTACTACTGACATTTGGCGCAAAAAGAGGATACTAAAAGAAAAGCAGAAAAAAGGATACATAGACATGTTGAAACAATGATTCGCATGGAATAATCTGTTCCATGCAAAAAGAGTAAAGGAAGTAAACACTACAGTATTTTTTGCATCAGTAATATGATTCTATTTTCTGAAAACTGTTTCTTTTAAAATACCGGTAAAAAAATTCCAAGGTAAATCAGCTTGCACAAAATCTAGCTCTCTAGGTATGATCACATAGTTTCGGATCATGGAAATATTAATCCTTATCAATCGGCAATCCTCGGCAGACTCCGCTACGCTCCATTCAAACCTCGGATGTGTTAGGTGGAAGAATGCACATAAGACTGATACATTTCTCCGACGGAAACTGCCTTGTCACTCATATCATATTTAGCTCTGCATAAAGCTCTTCAAAAAGGTTTCTTAGTTTGTCTAATTCTTCAATATACCCCCGCTTGAAAAGCGGGAGGGTATATAGTAATCGGTATGCCCCCGTCTGTTACGCTTTGGAATACCCATCTCTTATTCGCAACTCCTCTCATACCACCGAATGTAATTTGATGAAACTTCACAGAATCTTTATTACATAATGCCATTGTGACCTCCCATTTTTACTTTTTAATCCGACACATATTTTGGGGTTCCCACAGCAAAACATGGACACTGCCATAATATTCATATGGGAGGCGGGAATATCATTTAAATAATGAGCTCATTTCTCACAGTACCTCAAGTTATATATTGCTTTTAATTACAACCATATATTATTTGTCAAACATACTAGTGTTGGGCGTGCCACAAAATAACACGGATTTCAAAAATATAACATTTAATGAAATTAGAATGAAATTCAAGTAAGATCAAATGACTGAATCAGTTAAATGGTAGAACTGACAGCTTTGACGTCTGAGGTAAGTGTGTGAGGTACGAGCCACCCGAGGAGCTCCGAGTGAATCCTTATACAGCAGATTTACTGTGAGTAATGAGTTCACTAAATGATACCTACCCCGCCTCCCATATGAATGTAATGGCAGTGTCCATGTTGTGCTATGGTGTAAGAGGAGTTGCGGATAAGAGATGGGTACCCAAAAGCGCAACAGACGGACGGGCATCCAGATTACTATATATACCCTCCCACTGTTCAAGCAGGTGGTATAATAATTCATCCTAAGAAAAGGGGTCCAGACCATAGTTATGACATTTCATCCTTTAATACAATCTTGGTGGCCTTAGAATAATAAATATATATTATTGAGTTTGATCTGACGATCCGTGCCTGTCAACGAGACGTGATACGGCTCTTCGGATCAAGTTCCAGTTATAATGATAAATTTATTATATACCCCCTTATAACTAGCAAAATATAGCAAAACAAAACTTAAGAGATCAATTGTATAATATTTATCCATAAAACAACGCATAATAAAAAGGGACTTTTTAATGTGCAAGAAAAATAACGTCATGTTTCTGCACACTACGTCAACAGTTTCAGAGAGTGGTGAAATGGATTCAGAAAACCACAGTGTGGTGATCCGGAAAGTCGGATCACGACATCACGTCACAGCGTAAAATCAACAGTAAGATTGAGTAATACACGTTAGGTTTATAATAAATAAATTTAAAGTATACATTTTGTAGCAGTGACCTATAAATTAGATGATGGAGTCTATGAATCGATTTTAAAGAAAAGTTAAGGTGTGTTTGTGAAACACTAAAATCTGCGTATGACAGCTTTTGGCGAAGGTTAAAGTTTTAAATGCAATTCAAACCCCCAAGGTCAAGGTCAAGAAATGAAACATGTTATGAGTCAAAGAAAGGACTTACCTCGACAAGACGAATACACCTGTAAAATATGAAAGCCCAAGTACTCACCATTCAAAATTTAAGGTCAAAATTGATGGTATCCAAAGGAAGCCCTTGTTACAAAAAAAAAATTAAAAATGATGGTCTTAGTATTTACTGTTCAAAAGTTATGGCCAAAGTTAATTTTTTATTTATAAGTGGGTGAAATTCAAAGGTTAAAATATTTATATATACATTTATATCCATGGTAAGATGTTATGAAAATGAATTAAATTGTGATCTTTGAAAGCCCTGGCACCAACAGTTCAAAAGATAAGGGCAAGGTTAATGTTAGGTAAATTCTGAGTGGGTCCAACTCCAAGGTCAAGAGGTCAAATATGCCCAAAGAAAGGCCTCACCACAAGGACTTTACAACTGAAACATGAAATCAATAGCTCCAAACAATCAAATATTATTAGCAATGTTAATGTTTTTGCGGAAAGACAAAGATATGGCAAAAACTATATGCCCCGAATTTTCGATTACGAGAGCATAAAACGTTTGAAAACAAGTAGGCACTAATGCGTTCTTCCTCTGGTCGACTCATGTTCTCGTGAAGCAGAATTAAAAGTATTGGCAAAGGATAATTTTAAGATTTTCAAAAATAAGTCAATCTTCAAAACTTGAAAAACGATCAAAACAGTTATTCAGGAAAGGTCTTATCACAAGGAATATACCTGTGAAATGAGAAAGCCCGGCTCGTTTTCATTGTTCAAAATTTCAAACAAAGACTTATAAAACGTTTTAAAAATTGATCAAGGTCCATAAGGTCAAGATGTTTGGAAAGTCTTGTCACAATAAATACACATGTGAAGTATGAAAGCTCTTGCACCAACGGTACAAAAGTTATGATATGCAATGTAAGATATTTTGCATGAGTGGGTCAAACTCCAGGTTCAGTACCAAATTAAGACAATTTCCACCGTAGTTTGGACTTTTAGTAAGGCGTGGCATTCTCGACGTTACATAGTAAGCTTCTGAAATTCACACAGCTTTCCTTCACTGTTGAAATTCTCATGGGTTAGAAATTTGGGTAAATGCCAATTAGTGTATCGAATAACCAATAACATCGCTTCTCCGGCAAAGAGGTGGAGCTTCAGTCGTCTCATCGTTGTCAACAACAATTTAAAGTTCCTGATGTTATTAATTTCTTAACCAATGAGAATCTATTCGCCATTTGACAGACGCTAATTACATGGCGCCGAGAATACCACGTCTTACTGAAAGTCCAAACTAAGGTGGAAATCGTCCTATCAAATAGAAAGGGATTGTCACAAGGAATACATATACACAAGTGAAATTTTAAAGCCATATCTTCAACTAATGAAAAGTAACAGACGGAATTAAAGTTTTTTGTAGGCAAACAGAAACAGGGCAAAATCTATACCCCCACCCGATCTACAAATACAGGGGCATAAAAATCATTCTGCATAATACAACATATGAGTGTATGGCGATATTTGTATATCTGGGGGCCAAAAAACTTAGACGAGCTCACTTTTGATCTCAGCATCACTTTTACCAAAGGAAAGTGTAGTGGAAACGTGAGATTGAGATCGAAAGTGAGCCCGTCTTAGTTTTATGGCCTCCAGGCCGGATGTCTACCAATAGATATTAATCTTGCTGTGCTCTAAAAATCCATAATGGGGATCATTTTTCTTTCGAAAACAAGGTGTTTTGAAGAAAAAAATGTTTTGTTGTTCATTACGCCCTTCAGACAAGCTGGTAATCCGTCAGACAAGCTGATACTCCGTGTCAAGGACTTTTAACATGCAACCTGCTTAAAATGTCATCTTGATCTGCTTTATTTTGCAATTATTGTTTAGTAAACAAGAGTGGAGGAAGGGTGGCGAGGCGAATTTTAATTCAGGCTGAGTGTTAGAAATGTACATTTAAATATTCATTATACCTTTCAAAGACTTGTCGTGTACATACAATGGTAACCTACCGTTAACTATAGCATACAGGGTTATACTAGCACATGCAACATCATTATCATATCATCTATATACACAAATGTTTTCAAGTGTCCTTCCTTAAAAGTTTCTTTAAGAGGGACTAAACTAATCCTCACAGGAATATGATAAAAAGTATTATGCAACAACTAAAAATAGCTTTGGTAAATTACAGTACAAGCACAAATATTTCATTTAAACTAAAGGGAGACACAATTGAAGCTTTAATTAAGTGCGTGCGTAGAATGACTTTGTGACATTTTCATTCAGTATGAAGAAGTGGGAAAAAAAGTCGACCTACAATGTATCTTATGCTAGTAACATATAATTATTATGCTTTTCAATCTCATTCATAAACTCTTATAATTATGCAGTCTTTTGTAAAAAAAAAAATGAATTGCTGGTTGCATTCTACATCTACATGCATGGGAGGTTTTATTTTGATAATACTACTACATGTAATTGCTCCATCGGTTCATCATGTTATAGTTTAGTAATTTCTGATCAGCGGTTACTGTGTAGCGCGGGTTATTATGGTTGGTAAGAATTATTGCAAGTCCTCTGCAATGGCTTCAAATGGCTGTTTGTCTGTCCCTCCTCTTCTAGACACTGCCTTCTGTAAAATAAGAACATAAACATCAAGGATGCTGAATGTTTTAGTGGTCACGTGATTTTTAAAAAAAAAATATATCATTGTCGCCTCTAAAAATATGGGGCGAATATAAGCATGATTGTGATACATCTTTTTAGCAAAATAAACAGTTTTATGGCTTTGAACAACCATTGCAGTCATGTTTACTATATACATGTATTTTAACCCGCTTTTAACCCGAATTTACGCAATGAATGGTAGTGTTGATTTTACAAAAACCTGCATTATTAATGTTATAATTGAAGGTTACCTGAACTCTTCTCTCCGTACAAATGTCGAAGACCAACAAACAAACAGAAAGAACGATTCCTATGGCTAGTAGAATATATGCACTTCCAACTTTATCCATACCCAGAGCACTGCCCTTAAAAAGATACCCCGACTCATCTTTCGTGCTGTCAAAAGACCTTATGTACTGCAAATAATCGTCATCGAAATCCGTATCACAGACCTTGTCCTTATTTAGCCATTCATCTGTTAATTCTTGTAGCACACCATCAGTTTTCAGTTGAATGATGGCGACATCTAGATCTCTGCATTTGCTGTTGCTTTTGGAACATGCAAAAGAAAATGATCTACGAATAAAAGAATGGTGAACAAGCATTAGATCACACGGCAACTTTCCTGCATGTAGCCTAGCTTCTAGCTCTTCCATGATAAACGCATAATAGCCATTGCTGTTTCGAACTTTGCTTATTCCCTCTGCTGTACTACCGACCATTTGATCTGGATTGTTTTTCAAATGTTCTCCAATTCTGGTATCCACCTTATCCACAGCGCTTGTGAAGTATCTATAAGTGGACCCTCCTTTAATTGTTCCAAATTTCACAGATGATTGTTTCGACAGCTCAGAAAATGAATGGAACGGAGACTCTGGAAGTTGTCGCTTCCCTTCCATAATGAATACAGCAAAGGCTGATGCCCAGGTGGCGTACAAAATGATAAGAAACAAAGACCAAAAGCCAAGTATCACTCTCGAGGCCCTGGAGGTAGATTTGGATGGCGCAAGACTTCCTACAATATTGGCGTAATTAAAGTTCTGCATACAGTTTAGTCCCTTTGTCATTTATAATTCAAATGATTCGAACCATTTGAAAATACCTACAATTTTAATTGTTATCGACAAATATCAAAATTATTTTTTCTAGGATAATATAATTTGAATACGAGTATGTGATGATCAGAAATAATTAAAGCTGATGTTTTTAGTAGAGATAAGGTGATAATTATTCACTCACTGGCCAAAACAAATCAAGAGCTAAATGGAAAAGTAAATGTATCTGTACGTGTGAAGAACGCCGAAATGTGTTTTTCACTTTAGCTAGTTTGGGGGTATACTTTACACCGACTTAAACCTTGTAAACAGAATCTGTAGAAGACAACAGGAACCGCTTTGGCGATGTTCTTCAGCAATGTCGTATCGGCTTCATCTTCCATGGGGTCAAAACTGACAAAACAGATCGTAGAAATAATCTCACATGACAAGATCAAAACACTGTTGCGTGCATTTCCAGCTTTAGAATTATCATTGATGTTTTTAGGTGTAAAATTTGCGTTTTGTACTTACTGCATAATAAGGCCGTATAAAATTGGCATGATTACACAGGAGACGAGCAGGGAGATCCAGACTCCGGTTGTGAAGGGCTGCAGAAAGGAAACAAATCCCGTTATGGCCTGCCATCCCCTCGCACTGGGTCGCTTAAGGACAATGGACATTCCTGATTCCATGAAGGGATGCGAAAAGTCGACGACGGTTGCTCGCTCTGCCGTCACGGTAAGGCGCGCTGCAGCAATATCTGCTTGCTACAAAGAAAAATGTAAACTTTTTGCTTCGCACTTTTATTTCCCAACTCTTGTCAGAGAAAAACCTCCATCATTTATTTGGTATAAGTTGTATTTTGAGCATAATGACAAAAAAGAGTACATATAATTGTTTAACTATATGATTAAATGATAAGTATGCGAAATCGACATCACGTCATCTTTCTTGGTTGTGACGTCTGCTGAGGTCTCATCGGACGAACGCTCTAGAAAGACAGAGGACGACCAAAATATTCAAAACTAATCGTATTACTACTATGGAATTTCCTGACCTATACTGTTGAAGCAACCAATAAGCAATGGTCATTTTGACCTAATAGGTCGAGTTGAAACAATTTGATAATTTCTGGAATATTTTAAGCCAACCAGATGAAGCGCTAGGAATCGTTGAAACAGTTGTGTATAGTACTAATCATAAAGATGTATCCTGTACATGTAGCCGTTTCATCAAAAATCGTAAATTAAAGACTTAGATGTACTTCCAGGGCTTACACCAAAATTAAGTCGGGCGTAATTTGCGTTTCACCATGTGGCGTAAGTCTAGTCGTCAAGGATATGCTTAGTCGCAGAACTAAGTTATAAGTCCTAGACAATGTTGTATTGCGCATGTTTAGACCCATCTGTTGGGGAAGGCGGGGATCGTATAAACCGTAATCCCGAGTGGCAGTAGAGGTTGGAATGAAAAAAAGAGTGACCGAGTTCAGGTTTTTGCAGCCTTAATCCACCAATAGATATGTTCCAGTGTAAGAAACATATCGTCGAAGTAAAGCAAGCAACCAAATAAATATAAGTATATGTATGTTGAATGGAATCTTACCCCATTCTTTAGCTCTCCTATCATACCAGTCCAGTTTCCATCCTTATCCTGATGACCATACTTGTTATCTCGTACATGTTTTATGTCAAAGGTAACACCAAGAATTGGTTCTATCCTCTTCAACAAATCGGGGATGAGTCCTTGAAATTCTGAGGGATTTCCATCCTTTAGTGTTATAAAAGGTTTATCCTAAAAAAAACCAAAGTTAGTTTTTTATGTCTTTAAAAATAAACTTTAGGAGGTCCTGGCTTTTACAGTGTACATGTAGTCGTCTTATCTTGTTGATTAATTGTGTACATCATCGGCAGCAATTTAATTAAAATTAGAGATTAGATCCGCTCGCATACGTGTTACACTAACTAGAGCTAGTTAGTAACGAGTATGCCAGCGGATCTAACATTTAATTTTAATTACTAGTAGATTGCGTCGGCTCTAAATACATTACTTACTCAATCTTGATAACAATTAAGTTCATAACTGAATACATGCACATGCTTGTATGAACTTAATTAGGTATGAAAAGGAAGCATACAGTCCCGTTTTTTTCCTTCCGTTTAGGACACATACATGTAAGCGAGACAGTACAGTAAACCAACTTTTAATCGCGATGACTCTATTTCGCGATTTGACAGGGATAAACTAGTTTGCGACAATTAATTTTCACGATCAAGCCTTTTTGGGATGCTATTAGACACATACACTTTAAGGACCGGTTCGCGGCAAGAAATAATCGCGATGACGAAGCTCTCGCGAACTTCGCGAAAATTTCTCACAAGCGAATAAAACTGGGTTTATAGTATATGGGTGGTTAAAAATGAAAAGACAAACAGATCTTGACGACTCTCTGTAATAAAGGCTTCGAGTAAATAATGCAGAATTGGCGAAACAAAATATTTAGATATTTTATGGTGTACAGTCACGGGAACCATTAAGAAGGATCGTGCTAATTTATATGAATATCCAAAGCTACCTGAGATATCTCATGTAGAATGCTATATATAGTTATGGGTGTAAATCTCGCCTAAACCGTGCGTTTTCTTAAAGTTTGAATTACATTCCTTGATTTGATAGAAGCAAAATAAAGACTTATGGTATGTTAATTGTAGGACATTAAATTTAACGAGGATTTCTGATTTGTTTTGTCATCATTTTAGCTCACCTCAAAGAAGTGCGGGGAGCTTACATGTATGTGATACCCCCAGCTCCGGTGTCCTAGGTTAAGGTTAAGGGTTTTGGAGCAGTTTTCTTTTTAAAGACTTCTAAGCCCTATATTGATTATACATGTATGGTAGATGCTTCTAGTTTGTTTCAAGGTATTAGAGGCTGCAATTTCAGCAAAGGGATGATCAGGTTAATGTTTTGGAGCAGTTTAACATGTTTGGTGCAGTTTTTGGTGTAGGCCTCGTTTCCAAGTACTACACTGAAAGAAAAACCGAGTGAATTTAACTAGTGTGTTTCGTAAAGCGTTGGTCGTGATTAGTAAACTTTCAGTTTACTGGTTAAGATAGTGAGTTGTGGAGCGGGGGTCGTATAGATACTTAGATACCTAGTGAAAATTACTTATCAATTCTAAATTTACTAATCTTATCTAGTAAATATACCAATATCTGGTAAAACTACTATTAAGGTAGTGATTGTATGGACAGTGAATCTACTAGTTTTCTTCGTGACATTAACTAGTTATTTTTTTTACAGTGTAGTAACTAACACCCTATGTCGACCAAACTGGCATGAATGATACATCTAAGGATGCACACTACCAGGTTTGCTTTGGATGCTGAATCTGATTTACAATTTCCGGATGAGGGATATTAAAGTTTTTCAGTCTAGGTTTCATTTCCAAGTAACTGTGAGCCCTTGAAGGACCAAACTTGTATGGATGATACATCTAAGGATGCATACTACCAGACTTGCTTCGGATGCTGAATCTGATCTACCTGAATACAATTTTCATGTGGATTCCCTAACTAAAACACTTGAACACGAGTATAGTTATTATGTAAAAATGTTTTGTCCATTTAAATGCAGAGGAGATGCTGCTCGTTTCCTTAAAATTGAAGCGCTGGTGTTCTGAACTTGACACAAACTAGTACATTTTATTAAATATAATTATTTCTAGTTAACAACAAATTAAAACGCATAATATTTTTTATAGTTTCTAATCTTTGTATTTTGTTCATAAGAATTTTTTTTTTTATTATGCACTTCAATGACATGATCATAGATTGACCTGAAACACGTGTTCGAAGTAAAATGTAAACATGTATTTGGCGTAAACTTTTCAACGAATGGTTAGTGCTCGTGGTAAGTTGGTAAGATTGTATTAATAACCAATCAGTGTAAATAATACTAGTATTACACATTTTTTACCAGCGTATTGGTCGCTAGTGAGCTCTAAATTTCGCCGTAAATTAAGATAAGATATTACAGTCCCTGAAACGTTCTACTTTCCCATTTCTCCATTCGCTCACCGTTCTTTCAGCGTTCGTTCACCGTTCGTTCAGCGTGCGTTCACCGTTCTCGCTCTCCGTTCGCAGTTTTGCGTTCACCGTTCACCGTGCGCTCGCGTTCACCGTTCACTCTTCGTTCCGTTTACTTTGCGTTCACCTTGCGTTCACCGTTCACTTATCGTTCAGTCTTCATTGTCATTCGGAGCTCAGGAGTGGAAGGACTTATCTTTTTGATGGTAAGGATTTACACGTTTTTTAATTAAAGTGGCACAGTGACGCACAAGGGGGAAAATTGACAAATGTAGAATTTTCGCATGACCTCTGTAAATTTTGTTCAATTCCTTAAAGTATTAGGTTTCAGAAAATTACAGGTTTCATGCAGAACCTAAGAATTAAAATTTTATGGGGAAAAATAAAAGTAAAAATAATTTCTGTCTGCCCCAGAACGAAAATATTGCAAAATACCCTGGTACTTCTTCCTTCCTATCATACGCGTGCGCAGAAAAGTGTTTAATAAGTTTCCATAGTTACCATGGTCTCAGATATCCACGAATGAATATAAGTAAACCAAAAAATTTGATGCAATCTTTTTAAAAAGTTGTTAGAACATATTTCTCACCTTTGCATGCTCCAGTTGAATTTTGTTTACAAGTTTGAGCTAAAAATAAGAGTAGCGTGACCTTGACATATACGAAACAACGAAACGGTTAATACAACCTTTGTTTTTCCGGCACTTATATTGTGCAGTCAATTCTTGCATTTGAATTGTCATATCTTCGCTATATACTCATAATTTTCGTAAGTCTTTCTCTGTATGCTACAGAATCTTAAAATTAAGATATGATTTTGACTGACTGTGCCGCTTTAAATAACTAAGATATCGTGTTTGAAGAATAATTATTTAATTGCAAAAAGTATCTACTATATTTATATTTCTATTATTATAACTTAGCTGTTACTTTATCCATGAAATTTCCCTAGAAAATAATCCATTAAGTACCTACATGTATGTAGAACGATGCCAAAATATTAAATTTAAATAAGGGCAATGCACAAATGCTTCAAGCACGGCAACATTTTGTTGTAATGTAAAAGACAACAAATCGTTAATGGATGGATAATAACCCAAGTCTTTTACAAGACAAGAATACACACAAAAAAATATTTCTAACACGTATTAAAAAAAAATGCTCGAAAACATATTAGAACTACATGTAGGTCTGAGAATTATGAACAGTACTGCAGGTATTCAGTTAATTAAATATCTTTAGAGCTAATTAAATTGATAGTGTGATTTTAAATCTTAGAAAAGACCAACTGTTTAAAATGTAATACATTAGAATTTTTTTCTACTTTACGTTAAGTCTATTATTAGACAATTCCTTCCTTCACCGTACCTAAATATATGTTTGATTAAAAGTCCCCCCCCCCCCCCCCCCGGAGCCTTTTCTCCCGAAATCAAATTCTTAGTATTTTCAGCATATTTTAATTAATATTGAAAATCAGTCTTAAAACGAACATCAAAACAGTCATTAAACAATAGTATTTCAAAATATACATGTGCCGACAATATAGTATTTCTAACTGGCAGGGAATATGTTTCAAATTCAATTTCAAACTTAATCCTGCAAGGTATATATTCCCATTATTTTTTTTCTGCAGAAATGCGAAAATCAGATCTAGAAATGATAGGAAAAAATATTCAAACTTCTTGGAAATACTAAGTGACTCTTTGCCTTCGGCAAATTCGGTGAAACGAGATTTCCACACCTCCACTGTGTCGAATGATTTTGATTGACAGGACACGCACGTGGACTTCCTGTGAACGTGTGAACTAGAAGATGGAAAATAAAAGCCGATGAATACTGTCAAATGGATTTGTTAATCTTAAAAAATAGATTACTTTTACTGCTTGGAAAATTTAGGAAAAATAATAAGAATTTTTATTTGATACAACAGATATCTGAAAATGAAGGGGGTATCTCTCTCTCTCTCTCTCTCTCTCTCTCTCTCTCTCTCTCTCTCTCTCTCTCTCTCTCTCTCTCTCTCTCTCTCTCTCTCTCGTACATTTCTCTGTTCAATAAAATCTATGACAGCACATTACTAATTTAGTTTTGAAAATTTAATCTATAACAAATAATTTGATTGCCTCTTTCCATCATCTTGTCCGAGTATAATCACAGCCAGGAAATATCTACAGATATACATGTAGAAGTTAGCTAAAATAATCATCATAAAAGAACAAAAAACACCTAAATTTTTAATATTTTGCATTAGAATTTTAAAATACGAGTGTATTTACGCAATACGTCAACAGACATTTGTATATTTAAAAAAAAAACCGTTATTTTACTCAGAATCGCCTTGGCACGGAAATACATGTATGGTTGTTTCAACCGGGTACAGTGTAATTAATTCATTCTATAAGTAGTAGTTTTATCTTCTACAGTCCACATTATTTTATTAGTTAGAAGAATAAGCATATTCACTATATAAGTAGATACTGTAATTTTATATCTATACTACACGCATTCAGTAACAAATACACATGTTTTACGGCAATTAAAATCGTGTTATCAAAATATCGGTTTAAAACATATGTATGTGCAAAAAAAAATTGTTTTTATTATTTATTTATCTATTGTTTGTTTATATTCTAGCGCCTGAAATTAGAATTATAGAATAATTTCAACACAAGGAAAAGATCGAAGGCATTCCTAATAAATCATTCATCTTGCGTTCACCGTTCGTTCACCGTTCACTTTGCGCTCGCGTTCGCGCTCCGTTTGCGTTCTGCGTTCACTCATCGTTAAACGTTCACACATCGTTCACCAAGTTGCGTTCAGCGTTCGCACATCGTTCACTCACCGTGTATTCCGAATAAATCGTTCATCTTCCGTTCACCGTTCGTTCACCATTCACTTTGCGCTCGCGTTCGCGCTCCGTTCGCGTTCTGCGTTCACTCACCGTTCACACATCGTTCACCAAGTTGCGTTCAGCGTTTGCACATCGTTCACTCACCGTTCGCTCTGCGTTCGTTCATCGTTCGTTCACCATTCGTTCAGCGTTCGTTCACTGTTCAGGTGGGAAAGTAGAATGTTTCAGGGACTGTATTATTTTAAATAGGGTCTTTAGCCACCCTTTTCTGTTGAAAATTATAAAAGTTTCTCAAAATAGTTTTCACAGGACATGTTTTCAAAAGAAACAGACTAGAATAATTTCCTGTTATTTAAAAAACCGGTTCTACCCTATAAATTTTGAATAGGTCAACCTAAACCACGTCTCTTTAATTTAAATCACAATAACAATAGCAGGGTTGGTACAACAAACGAGGTAAACATTGACAGCACATTCATTACGTAATATGGTAATCGGAAACCATGGATACAAAGTTTGATAAAATGTAAATTTGCTTTATCTTAATAAGCTTCAAATTTCAGTAAACATCTTTTTGGCTGTTAATATTGGTCGAATGTATAGAAGTTGCTATAAGACAGCAACTGAATCAAACAAAATAATAAAAGCATTCAATTTTTGTATGTACAAGTTGTATGTCACTTTCATCTGTAGTCCCAGTTGCCGGTAATAGGGTGTGAAAAAGGTATTTCATTACAAGGTAAAGCAATGAGGACATATTGAAGTTTAAACATACACTGTACATCCATTTGTATTTCAGCCTATTGCTATGCTGCACGTTGTAGTTGACAAATAACAGGAAGAAAAGAGATTCTAAGTACATATAAATACGACAAAAATTGATTTAATTACTTACCAATCTCGTGGTGACTCTGTACACCGTTTTTTCCTGAAATCAACAGAACCATTTGAAAATTGTGTCTAGGCATATAGATTGAAACGGGTAAAAAAGCTGTAAAAATATATTTTTTGCAACAAGACAAGTAAGATAAAAACTCACTGAAGACGTGGACATAAAACCCAGCAACAGAAACAGACACAAAATCTGGATCTTCATAGTTACAGCAATGGCAATGCTAGAGCGGATCTTAAACAGTGACTGCACCCAGGGTGCATGGAAAATAGGACACTGGCTTTATATTTTAAATGTGCGACAGACACTTTAAACCTTTATTCTTCAAAGAAAAAAGTGCACTGCATTGTAATGCAGGCGGTGCAGAAGGTCGAGAAGAGCCATACATTTTTAACCATTACAAAATTTTGGCTGGGAGAACATAAACCGAATATTTTCTGCTAAAGTGTACAAGTTTGGCTTTTAAAAAAAGCTTAGAGAGTCAGCCAGAGGATTTTTCTTCTCTGTGATAATGTTTTAATTAAAAAATAATACGGAAAGGAAAAAAAATGCTTTCAACATTTTTTATCATTAGCAGAATTGGCTGCTGTAAAAAACCTCGTCGTAACAGTTTTCCGCATAGGAACAAAAGCCTTGGTGCATGCAGATTCCATTGCATTTTTGTCTCTTAATCAAAAGAACAGAAAGTTTGATTTTAATTTAAGTTCAAATTCACAAAACATAGTAATTCCATGAAGTTATAAATCAAGCTCATTAATTATAGGATTTATAAGGTTTTACGAGGGGTGGGGGGGTATTAACATTATGGCAGTATTAACAATCCCACGGCCTTCAAACGGGACCTCATAGGCTTCACTATCACCCCTGTTAGAGTATGTCATGTCGCAGGATGAATCACTCAGGGCTACTGTGTTTAGTCAATGGAGACACCTTTGTCCCTGCGATACCGTAACAACCATACTAAACCCTTAAAGATCTCTAACTATAACGCAACAAAACTATGAATTTCTAAATCTGATTGCCACAACCTAAATGGTCTCACTAAATGAAAAAAAAAAAACAAGCTATATTACAGAGAATCTGCGTCTTCCACTTAGAGAGAAAAGAAAAGCATGCGCAGATCTTAGGGTGCATCTCAAGAAAGACGGGCGGAGCCATAGGAAGTTATAGATAAAATTTAGTTTTTTAGATATTGACTGGAAATGAAAGTTTTACACAAAGTCACGAAAAAAAAGAAATAGGGGTCTTCCTTTCGCCATAGGTAGTTGTTGTATAAAATTTCTTTTCAAAAGCTTAAAGGCTTATCGAAATATTGCGTGGAAACAAAGTTTTAAATCAGATAGAGTTTTGAATTTATAACCTTGATCTTTTGACCCCAAAATCAATAGAAGTCGTCCATAGGCCATATGTAGTGAGTTGTGTAAAATTTCACTGCAAAAACTCAAAGGCTTCTAGAGATATTGCAGGGAAATGAAAGTGTTGTAGACAGACAGAACTACAGACAGACGGACGGAATGACAGACAAACCAAAATTAATATCCATTCCTCCACTTTCAGCGGGGGACAACAAATGAGCAAGCTCAGTCAGTTGTGTCTCTTTTCGAAGTATCCGTTGTATGCATTAATAAATCAGTTCGCTAATTGGCATCGGGATCGAAATGATTTAATGAAAACGAAAGTAAACCAGTAAAGAGGAAAAACTGATTAACTTCAAAATCTGTAATCATAGACATAAATCAAATGCTGTAATAAACCAAAGGTTATGGTGTAGAATTTAATACATAAGTAAAATACCCTCAATATGCTTTTCAAAAGATCTCCAATTGTTGCGTCAAACACTTCATGAAATAAATTCATACAACTGTATGCTTCGCTGCGTAGATCCGATGAGAACCAGTCAAATTTCTGCGAGCCAGGATTAAAAAAATGTCTAGAACTGTTTACGAAGCTTCTGTAAATAAATAGGTATGGCCTTCCTGTTTGAGTTGAATTTAAATTTACAGATTACAGTGGTGTTAAATAGGGATTTCTTGGTTTAATCTATAC
>NW_026920594.1:0-17642 GCF_032062105.1 Saccostrea cuccullata
CACTTTGAACTTTTAAATTCGGATAAGTCCGGAAATATAATGTCAGTTTTTGAAATAGACAAAATAGATAACTTACAGAACTTTACAGAGCTTGGAATCATTGATGCACAGAAAGAATCAATAAATAATAATGATAAGATGAAAATTAAAAGCAACAAACATAATTCGATTTTCAAAAAAACAAAAACAAAAGCAAAAAAAACCCCCAAAAAACCCCATAACAGACAGAACCCAACTCCTTACTTGCGACTCTAGAGAAGACGCTTTAACCACTGCGCCACGCGGGCGACTTTTGCACTGGTAAACTCGAAATAAAATATCAGATCAAAAAGTAAAATAGGAGGTATAACTATAGTCATTTTGTAATGGGCCTAAGCTAGACGTGCGGACGGACATATCCCGATCAATATACACCCTCCCGCTTTTTGAGCTGGGGTATAAAAACAAATGTTCCGATGCAGGGATGACATAGAGAGAATCTCATAGAAACTAGAGGTACATGTACTTGTGAGCAATGAGCTCACTAAATAATACCCCGCCTCCCACATGAATATAATGGCAGTGTCCACGTTTTGCTATGGGAAACCCAAAATATGTGTAGGATCAAAAAATAAATAGGAGGTCACAATGGCATAGGCGTCGGAACCGGGGGGGGGGCTTAGCCCCCCCCCCACTTTTTTTCCAAATATATACTTAGTATAGACATTGAACATATCTTCGTAGGTTTAGCCCCCCCCACTTTCCACAGATACGTCTTAGTATAGGTTAACAATGGGGAAAGTGGTGGTGTTGGAAGAAAATTTTGGTACTGGAGTTTGAACCTCCCCCCCCCCCCCCCCCCCCCCCCCACGAAATAGGATTTTGGGAAATAGACCTTTCCTTTTTTTTTTTTTTTTGCTTGTTAGGTCTTTTTTTAAGGTAATTTTTTTCTGGGACACAACGGACATACTGTACTTCATTTTATTGATCCTATTTATACCAGGTTGGTCTCAGATAGAGCTGTTCACGAATCTTCGAACATTCGCGAATGAATAGTTTTTCACGGATATTCGAATGGAAAATTTGTATTCGAATATTCGGTCATATGTTTAGTACCCCTATGTCTTGCAATAAACTAGACAACATCCAGTTTTTGATTGCCGTCGAAAGGAGCATTGCATTCCTGTTTATACTTTTGGACCGATGGACACGCGTCGAATTCTAACACTGCCGGTATCAGATACTTTATTAAAATCTTTAGAGATTATTATTATTTTTTTTTTATTGAAATTCGGGAAGGGATCAGGAAATAAGATAACGATAGTCATTATTCAGAGATTTCTCTATAATCCGTAAATATCCGGAACCACCTCTAGGTAACATGATGAAAGATGATGGGAAAGGGAACCAGCCTAACGGGAAAACAAGTTTAGCTTTTAAAAAAAGCTTAGAGAGTCAGCCAGTGGATTTTCTTCTCTGTGATAATATTTTAAAGAATCATATAGAGAACTGAAAAAATGCCTTCAAGAAGGATATGGAAATAACTAACAGTATTCAATCTCAACGTCCATTAAACAATATACAAAATAAATTTCTAAATTTTAAAAAACAAATCTTTTTTTAAATTAGTAACAGAGTTGGGCACTAAAATTGAAACATCGTCTTAATATTTTTTCTGCATAGGAACAGAAGCATTTGTGCATGCAGATTCTTGCATTATTTATCTCAAAATCAAAAGAACTGAAAGTATGTATAAACATTGAAGTTCCAATTTACGTAACATAATTCAAAGAGGTTATAAACCTACAATCTCATAATCAGACCTATAAAATTTTAGGGGGAGAGGGATATATGGACATTATGCCATTTTTAACAAAACGAAGCCCAATAAGCTTTACTATCATCCTTGTTAGAGTTTATCATGCCGCCGGTTGAAACACTCTTATAAATTATAAGTTATAAATTCATTTATCAGACCTTTTTTATATAATTAACCTATTAATTCATAAATATGATTGCCACAACCAAGATCATCAGGTCGTAGTTTATGAAAAACAAGCCAATTTACGGATAAAAGAGCATGCGCAGATCGGGGGGGGGGGGGGGGGGTTGCAGGGCATGGCCATAGGGAGTTATGGTTTATGACATTTAACTGCAAAAACTCAAAACCTTCTTGAGATATTGACTGGAAATGAAAGTTTTACACAGAGTCACACAGAAGTATGAATTTATGACATTGACGTTTGAACCTCAAAATACACAGGGGTATTCCTTACGCCATATAGAACATGTATATGGCCATAGGGAGTTTTGGTATAAAATTTCTTTGCAAAAGCTCAATGGCTTATAGAGATATCGCGCAAAAACAAGTGTTTAAACAGACAGAAATTCCGAATTTAATACCTTGACCTCTGACCTAAAAATCAAGAGGGTCTTCCAAAGGCCATATAAGGTGATAACAGTTGTGTAAAATTTCACTGCAAAAGCCCAAAGATTTCACGCAATATTGCGGGAAAGTGAAAGTGTTACAGACAGACACAACTATATATGAACAAACAGACAGACTGAAATTGATATTCTCTAATTTCAGCGGGGGGCAACAAACGAGCAAGCTTAGCCAGTTGTGTTTACTTTCCGAAGTATCTTTTGTATGACTTAACAAGTCTGTCCGCTATTTAGCATCGGGATCGAAATGATTTGTAGTGAAAACGAAAGTAAAAGCAGTAAAAACTGAAAAGCTAAAAATATGTAATAAACCAATGTTTGTGCTGTAGATTTATATACATAAGTAAAATACCTTCAATATATTTTATAAAAGAGCTTCAACTGACGCGGCAAACACTAAATTCAGTCAACAGTAGCAACTGTATGCGTTGCTGCGTAGAAAACATGATCAGGTGCGAACCAGTTAAATTACTGCGAACTAGTAAACTGTTTGAAACCAATTACAAAAACAAGTAGAGCTTTTCTAAAAAGCTTACCGTCTTTAGCAACAATCTTAAACAGTAAACTGATCTACACCTATCAGGCCGTATAATTCTTTTCAATTTTGTATTTCTACATTAGCTTTTTACTGGCATTAGCCCTACCACGGTTGTCGCTCGGTCATCTCCGTAAACTTTGACTGACCGAGAGCTTTCGGCAAACCTCGGCTGATTCCCTTCCCTTCTTCAAACAAGAAAGGGGAAAAGAATAATAACAAATTGTAAAGCCTGCAAGCTATAAAATCCAATTTTATTTATAATGAAATTAAAGAGTCATATTCATTTATTGCTATAAAAAAATACCATGTTATTAAGAATTAATTACTGCTGATTTTGCTGTTCGTTTTGTCATTTTTTTAAGATTGGAAATCTTGCAAAATTG
Organism: Saccostrea cuccullata; assembly: GCF_032062105.1. Classification (NCBI taxonomy): domain Eukaryota; kingdom Metazoa; phylum Mollusca; class Bivalvia; order Ostreida; family Ostreidae; genus Saccostrea; species Saccostrea cuccullata. Next base: position 3,346 of record NW_026920594.1, read on the forward strand.
TTAAGTCGTACGAAAATTAGATCATCAGAAAGTTATCTCCCTTGCCTTGAACAGCATTTCAACCAATGAAATAATTGTAAATTTTCTCATCATGCAATTTCTACCAATCACAAAAGAGAGGAAGTGCATAGTCCGAAGACTGTAAAAAACTTCAACTATACAATACCGTCTTCCAAGGAAGACGGTAATAAGCATCGGGAAAATCCTTTTTGAGTTAAATTTACAGATTGCCTTGGTGTTAAACAGGTATTTGTTGGTTTATAATCTATATTGATTTTACTGAAATAAAATTAGCAGGAGTGATTTACTGCAGAACCACTCCCAGAATTCCAGGTCACGCAAGCGCATTGGAAGTTCTTCGTACCATAACTAGTCAGCCCGCGGGCTGACTAATTACATTCGTAACCTCTCGGGCGTTTTCACCGAGATCGAAAGGTTACGGTAATATCAATCGCAGAAAAAAAAAACAAACCAACCAAGTGATCGTCAGCAAAATAGGTAATGATGTGAAGAATCTCTGCACATCTTCATCTTAAATGGAGAGAGAAGTATTTGTTTACACTTTCCGTTAAACTGTCAGATATAAGCCATTGGTGTGTTCTTGGGTTAAAGAGTTAAATGAATCATTCAGAGTTCCAGAGTTAAAAAAATCATTGAAAAGTCGTCATCCATCTACCTCTTTATCAAAATACATGTACGCACATTTTAACACACGACACCGATATTATTATCAATGTAAAGTAGCAAATAAAGGGCCTGTAGCTAGTATTGGGAAAAATTCACTTATTCTACAAAAAAACTCCGATTTTATAGATCATTAGATGTTGAATTTACATGGTTGGGGTTTATGCACGTACTACTGTGTCCTCCAGTCTGTCTATAGCCATTCTTCCATCTGTATGCCAACTTGTAATCTTAAACTTGATGGTATCAAGAAAATCAGGCGCGTAGCCAGGCGTACGTTTGTACGCAAAAACGTCCACATCATTTTTTTTTTTAAAAAAGGAGAGAAATAGGGGGCATGGGTAATATCAATGTATGCTCTTAAACTTTACACATCATTTCGCAATAAAATAAATTAAAGTTAATAAATATGTTTTAAGTAAATAATTTTTAAAATTAAAATAATTAAGATTTAGAGTAGCGATAAAAAAAAAAATGAAAATTAACAGGATCAGTTTTAGGGGGGAAACGATAGTATATGCAACGTTCTGAAATCATAAGATTTTCCCGGAATTTTGTTTACTTATTTTGAGGCTTTTTTTCTAAATGCATTACATTCTAATATTGACTTTCCAATCCTACTGCGATTTGGACAGATCCTATCTCAATTTTGAATATTTGTCCGTTTTTTTTTTTTTTTTTTTTTTTTTTTTGTACAAAACAGAACAGGACTCGAATATGAATGCGTAACAAACGTTTAAAGTGTAAGAGAAATGCGATCAGGAGGATCGATGATGCACATCGAAATCGTAGAAAATTCACTAGCTTTCGGGCGCTTTGCCCCCTCTTTGCCCCTCCCCCCTTCCCAAGGAGCGTTACCCTGGACCCACTTTGGGATTTAAGTCGGTCTCTAAACCCCCTGCCTACTCGGGCGTCCACATCAAAAGCACCCTGGCTACGCCCCTGAAAATACTTCAAGATATGCAGGGATTTGAGATATCCAGGGTATAAGGACTTGGGACTTTGTGATAGTGGTGTTCTAGATAAGCTTGCAGCCTATCAGAAGCAAGGTTGCAGGTGTGGTTCATTTATGGATACTTCATTATATGAATGCATTGATTTCTATAGGGGACATCAGTTCCCCTAGGACATGCATTCCAATGCAGTTGAAATAACTGCATGCTCAGGTAAAATATTTTCTGAAGCAGGTAATTCAGTACCTGTAAAAAATCAGGGCCAAACTTGCAAAGATACGTGCAATCATTAATGTTTATAACATATAAATGTATATTTATAAATTTAATTTATACATATTATAATTTATATATATCTGATAATGCAAAAAAAATTACGTGTCATTTTTAAAACACTTTTAACTATGGAAATATTCTTATCACAGGGTTGCCTGCCCTTGAGATTAGGAATGGGATGAAGTACATAAAGCTCATCAGAAGATGGCCGATTCACTAAGTTTATTTCAGCAGTTGCCGGATTCTGTTCTCCTGCACATTTTCTCCTTTCTGGATGGAGTGACTCTTACCATAGCATCCTCTGCCTGTGTGGTCAGTTTCTCATTTTGAACAAATTTAGCTAGAAGTTGTTGATCACGAATTTTTTTGGATATTTTTTAGATCAATTGAGTTTACTCAGTGACATATTGCTATTTGTTTTTCATCCAACAACATGAATTAACATTTTAAACATTTCAGTTTCTTCTCTGGAACCACTGAACGAATTTTGACATATAGCATCTATGGGTGAAGGGGAGAAGGGGAGTAAAATTTGTGTGCATGTACATACATGTAGTTATGATGAGCAAGGGTGCCTCTTCCAAAGTGATGAATTCATGACCTCCTGGGTCAGGGGTTCTGGTGTCTGGATAGGGCTTTATTAATAACATAGGGAAAATGCATTAATGCATGCAATGAAGGCTCTGAAAATATTCTTCTCTGCCCATGAGTATTAAGAAAAACTTCAGGGAATATTATAAATGTAAATGTATTATTAAAATCAAAGTACTGAGGCAGTAGGGATGTGCGATTTTATCGGTATACCGGTATATTGCGATTTTTTGTTGCATGATACGTATCGTGATACGGAGACCTAAATACCAGTCTTTAGGTACATATTATAAAGTCCAGAAATTATTCATTTTACATTTATTTGTTCAATCTTTCAAATTACAATTACAGAAAGTACAAAAAATGTTGTAAAAAGTGAAAAGAACGGTATCTTACCATCCAAACATAATTGATTTTATATACATAAAAATTTCAAGAAAGTAAAATTTTGTTTTTCTAGCATATTTTTTAGAAAAATAATGACTTTTCATGTAAAATCATTGTAAAAACTGCTTTTAAAAATATCATGATATTATCGTGATATTCTGGGGAAAAAATCGTGATATATCACGATACAAAATTTTTGGCGATACCCATCCCTATGAGGGAGTACTGAAAGACGGGGTCAAAATAATCTTCATGCTAGATTTTACAAATGAGAATTTTTTACGAGTTTTGATATCAACTTATTTATTTATTAACCTACTAAAAACAAAACTGAATAATATAAATTCACGTTTTTCATTTAATTTGAAGTAGAAAGTTCAATAATTGCTCAGTTTGGAAACCTTTCTGAACCGTCCGAATTTCACCAGGTACGAATTAATATTCTTCTGGAAGTAAACAATGGATGATGCTTACGTAGGCGTAATAATACACAGGAGTGTACTTTGTTAACTAGTGTGATTTACAATTAATATTTTCAGTTTAAAATTTTCAAAATACTTTATTAGATTTGAGTTAAAATAAAGTTCTTTTCACTTTCTGAAGTTTGATACACAATGTTTATATTTTCATCAAAACTATTTCTGCACTCTTTGATATAGCGTAGATTTAATTCATATGTTATCACCACGGCTTCCATTTTGAGGCCTCTGACAATAAACTAATAGACGGGGTCACATGACCCCCTCTAAAAATGAGTAAAAGTGCCTTTCTTCTTGTTCCGAGTATACATTTTCTGGATTATAACTATGTTAGACTTTAGCAGGTTAATTCCTGGGTAGCTTTTATAGTTACAAGTGTATATCAAACTGGAATGCTATTTACATAAGGATATATACTGTGAATATGTCACATTTGATTTGGATTCTGCACATGACCCTAGATGATTGACTAGATAGGTGTCCATGCTCAACTTTATATATATTACTGCAGCCAACCCACAGACAATTAACATCATATTTTTCCTTATCACAAATTAATAAAAATTAAGGTATGTATACATTTTAGGACAGACTGTTTCTGATTTTATGAATTATTTTTACATTTTAGCAATGGAACAGAGTGGCCAGTGATGAAGTCTTGTGGAGAGATTTGGTGACAAGGGTTATAAAGAAGAATGCCCCGCTTGCCCAAGACAAGATCAGCTGGAGGGGAGAGTACAAGCGCCTCCTGTACCACGTCCCCACCGAGCTGTCACAGGAAGTGACCGGCCATACAGATGAGGTGTACTTCCTGTCGTTTTCTCCCAGTGGACGATACCTAGCTTCTGTAGGGAAAGATGGAACATGCCGGGTAGGGTTGCTTCCCTTACAAACCTCATTGTAAACACACAAGTCACAGAAACAAAAACAAAAAAAGAATAATAAGTTTACACTTTTAAAAATTAAAAATATTAGATGCCTTGCAATGTATATGTAATATCAGATACCTTCGAAGTATTGCTGAAATTATAACTGTCCTGTTATCAAAATTTAGTATATAAATATATACTTTTTTATTTGAAAAAAAAAGACCAAATATATCAAATACAAAATTGTATGAGATGTTTATAAAATTTCATTACATACAAGCATCTTTATATCATTAAAATACTGACTGTGTCATAGAAATTATTCCTGGACCAGATATTACACAGGGAAAATGTCCACATGTTTTAAACATATGTTTGGTTTCACATGTGTTCAACACATGTTTTATACAGGTAATACACGTGTGTAAATAAACACATGTAAAATATGTGTTTCATTTATATGTAAAACATATATAATATACACATGTAATACACCTGTGAGATGATATATATGTTGAACACATGTTTTTCACCACACATGTATAATACGTATTATATATATGTGCGAAAATACAGATGAATTATACATGTTTAATTTATATAAAATATATGTGCATTCATATACACATGTTATACACATGTTAAGTTTTATCTCATATGTGTGTACAAAAGAATTTGTAAATGTTAGTAATTACTCATGTAAAGTTTTACTTTGTTTATCCCCCCCCCCTTTCCCTTCTAAAAAAAAACTTTCATAATTTTTTTTTCTGTAATAATGCATTTATCAGACAAAATTGATAAAGAATAAATTCATTTTCTTTTCATTTTAAATCTTTTGGGCTTGGCTTACTTCTTGAGTAAAATTAAAATAATTCCGTATTTGTCTCCGGGCCGGTTTTGTCTTTTATCGGATGAAAATGTACGTCATTTTTGACGTCACTGCTGCAGCAGACGTGCTGGGTGTATTGGAAAGGTAAGTGATCTCCAAACAATTTTTTAAAGACTTTAATTCATATTGTTTAAATATCATTTCATTACAGTTACAGGTGCGTATGAACTTTCTATGTACATGTAATACTCTTCTCATTGTGACTCGTCATGCATTTCGTAAACCTAACGATAGTGATCTTTAAGTCATTTTGGAGAAAAATCTATAGAAAATAAAAAGATTCCAAACTGATCACTCTAAACAAAACAGAGAGAAGAATTTAAAGCATATACTTAAAAAAATGTTTTTATACATCTGGATCAAAACGTAACCTTTGTTTTTTGAAAGGAAAAATCAAACGCACGTTCGTATGCCGAGAAAATATGTTGCTGACAGAGTTGGTAGGATGTGCTGGTGTTAAGATGAGATATTCCAATTGTGATTTTAATGACAACATTTTTTTGACATATTTTTTTGGACATTGAAGAAAGAGCAACGTCCATTTCAACCTACATTTCTGAATAAAATCACCCTCTACTTTACCGTCTTGTCATTATTCCATGTATTAAAATTTGATGAAAAAAAATCTGGAAACAAAATCTTCACATACTTTCTTTCAAAGGTAATTGATAGAAAAATTGTTATCTTGAACTTCATTTTTTTAAAAATCAGAGAGGCATTTGTGCCCTTATATTGAGAATGGGTGAATATTAAAGTTCAGCAAACACATGTATGCCCAATTCACCAACACATATATGATACAAGATAAAACTAATGTTATATATGTTATACTAGGTGTTCTGTGGAATCTTATGATGTAATTTGCAAGACAATTACACTGTTGGAAGATATGTTTCATAATAAAGTCATAAAAAAGCAATTTTTTTTTGGATTTTGACAATTAAATTTGGAATGTTCAAACAGTATTACTAATTCATATTGCCAAAAATTAAGAAGACTCTGATACAAATATTTTATTTTTGGACAAAAAATACTACAGAGAAGTAGACAGGCAGAAAAACAGACAGTGTGATTCCAGGATATCCCAAACGTTGTTGGGAAGAATATAACAAAGTTTATTTAACAGTGTGTAGTTACCTTAATTAAGCTTTTAAGCAAGTCTTGGATCTTGGGATTTATTCTTATGAGACGCTGACTGTATATTGAACCTGTAAAACAAATATTCATGCAGTAGATATCTTCTAAGCATAACTAAAACTTAATTAAACTACAAAACTACAACTACAAAAAAGAGAGAGTACATGTTTGTAGGTTCTTAATAGTCTTAATTAATATCTTACATTTTACCAGAAACTATGTTCTCTAGTGTTGGAAAAAAATTATAAATGTCAGGTACATAATAGATGTAAATATCCAATGGATTAGCTAGCAGATGTACTTTCAACAATCAACACATATGAACATGTACTTGTACCTTGAAAGTTGGATGTCACTGTTATTATTAATTTTTAACTGAAATTCAAGAATTCAATTAACCCCCCCCCCCACCCCCCCCCCCCCCCCGAAGTCATTTGATTTTTTATTGCAAGTATTTATTTTTACCTTTAATATTGCGATGATGCAATCATCTGTCAAATCAGCTTTAGGATCAATCACCAGTCTTATCAGCTTTGGGCTTTTTAGACGCAGCACTATGACACTGAACTCAAATTAAATTACTGCATGCATCTATAGGCCATAAAAACAGACACTTGTTATTAAGTTGATGAAAGAATCGACTTGACAGCCATCTCAACATACATAAACACCAACTGACAGTCACAATGGTTTCAAGGTTTCTACTTTCACTTTCATATCAGTACGTAACAAAAGGAAAATGCCTTTAAAAAATAGCCTAACATGTACGTTCATTCAGAAACAAATTTATCCAAAATTACTTACCTGTATACAAATTATAAAAAATAGTAATGCCTTTAGCCTAACATATTTGTAACTGCTTACATTCATTCAGATACTGGAACTTAACATGTACATGTAGTAAAATTCTATTTTGTAGTTACTGTCTTTTTTAACATATATACATGCCGATTTAGAAAACTACGTAAATATAACGTACATTTCAAGATATATTTCTGTTTAATAAAAAGCTTAAAATTCATCTAAACATTCATCGTTTTGTTTCAGTTTATTCCAAAAAAGATTCTCTATGTAATCACATTGTGTTATACCGGTATGTCACAATCACCACTATAAAGACAAGATTGCCTCAAAATATGATTAGGTAACGTACATTTCAAGCTTGTAATAGTATGTAAATTAATAATAAGAAAATATTGAAAAAAAAGCAATTATTGACATAAAAATCATTTCAATGAAGTGTTTTAACGCAGTAATATAAGAAATCATAGTGTAACAAACGAGGTTATTTGTCATCAACTACATGAATGTCACGTCACTTCGGTAACGTTCATTTCACATATTATTGGGGAGTCCCCTCCACCTCAGTTCATTACCATTCTTTTGTGCTGTTTCGCTGAAATTGACACCGATCGTAGCTTAGTTACTTCTACCTGTGTGCAAGGGTACAGACAAAAAAAAAATAAGTGTCAGACGTATTTTGCTATGATCTAACAAATGCTCGTGGCCATTGAAACTTAACATAAATCTATTCCGAATATATCCATCGACAGTCTTGTTAACAATTTCATTTAGTATGTTGCAACATCGTTTGTCAAAACACAAACATACGTGCTTTTCAGCAGATCTGGAAAAATATAACCCAAAATGCAGTGATTCAAACAAAACTGAGTATTGTGTGCCTTTCAGTATTTGAAATGTAACCGTCCTGTGTTCTGGATTTATTTGTTTTGTTTCTTTTTCTTTTTGTTTTGTTTTGTTTTGGTTTTTTTACCAATTATAAGCCTATGCATACCTTGTTTTAAATTATCAACAACAATTAAATTAATATTGATGAAAAGTCGCATATTAAAAGTAAACAAACTGCAAAAAGGTTGCCAAAAATGAATTTAAGACACTTAGAAATAAATTTTCTAGCATGTGGTAACAGTCTACCACATTTACGAGGATTGGGGGTGCATTTAGATGGATTTATGTGGTCAGTTGTCAAATGGATTGTAACGATATTCATTGACTAAATAAAAAAAAATGTCAGTTAGAAATACGCAAAATGTACGTTACCATACGTAACGTACATTTCAAATATAAAAATCAATTCTCTTCCACAAGCGTACGTTAGACACGCAATATATTGATACTATTTGAACTTGCATATCATAAGAAATGCATCATACAGGTTTCGTATCCAGAAATATATACCAGGTATCAAAATTATATTACATTTAATTTATCTTAATATATTTTTTTCCTCCGCAGAAACGTTTCTTTTCATTAATTTTGGGATTTAGCCGACCTCCAACCTTTGAAACTTTCCTTTGTGTACACATTCGAGTGTGTGAAAGTATGAGAATACATGAAAATTCGTGCGAGACTCACTTAATTCGAATTTCATGGTAACGTACATTTCAGTAACGTACATTTCAAATGATCACTTTTCATGTAAAAAAACAATTTTTAATTGTGTTATGCAAAACGTCTTTGCCAGTTTACAGGATACAAGGGGTTGCTTATTCAGTCGTCTCATATTTTCTACTTAATATATATTCTTAATGGAAGAATATAGGTAACGTACATTTCTTTCTTATCTCTACGATTGAAAATGTCTTTCATTCCGTAAACATATTTATAAAAGTTGCTCAAATTGTTCAATTTCATGTTACATTATCTAAGTAGGAGTAATTAATCCTTTGAAATTTCAAATTTAGCCCATCAATAAATAAAGGAGAACAAAACTATCAGGTGTATAATCTTTGTGTTTGCTTGTAATGTGGTTGAAATAGAATTAAGCGACAGGGACATTGCACAATAAAAATTATTTATTATCACAAAGAAAATGTATTTATTGTTATGAAAAGAAATATGTATGATACAAGGTTTAACTTATCAGAAAATTTTTACTTGAGAATCAAAACTATATATTACACAGAGGGGATTCAGCATAATATTTGCCTCGGCGACAGTAACGTACATTTCAAATAGGCTACTATATTTGAATTTGGAACTCCTTAAATACCCTTTCGGATCGATAATTATATGAATTCTTATTCATTGGTATATGACTATTTATAATGTTGATTTAAAAATTACATCAGTGGTATTTCTTCTAAATGAAAATGAGGCGACATTATTTGAGCCCTTATATTGAGAATGGGTGATTACTTGTAGAATTGATTTTGTAATTTAAGAATTATTTTATTTTTACTTTTGAAATTTTTGTAGAGACCATTCTGTGCCACAAAGAAATTGTTCAGGAAAGGGAGAAATGGTGGATTTGCATTTTGGGTATACAGTTCAAACAGAGTTCAAAAAGGTCAAACTCATGGAAGATCAGAGGGAGGACAACTGAAGAAAACTAAAAGATACAGAAGGAAAAAGAACAAGAAAATATATGAAATAATTATGAAATTGGGAGGATGTACACAATCTTGTCTGCATTTGACCTGTAAAGATTTAATTCCCATTCTTATTTGTATGCTGTAATATCAAATAACTTGATTTTTCATAAATTTAGAATAGATAATACATGACAAATGTTATATGTGATATTTCAATTTTGCTTTGGACAATTTCATGTCAAATCATATTTATAAACAAGTACATGGACTAATTATGTTATTCATTTGTACATTTATGCATGTTTAACTATTTAATCATTTTGTGGAAATCTTATATAATTTGTACTCAACTTAGAATATGTAAAATACATGTATCGACAAATGCTACTGACTTGTTTGTATACTTTCCTGTTTTGAAAGTACACTGAAAAATAAGTTATTTCTCTTGATGAAAATAATTTATCAAAAAAGTTGTGTAAGCATTTTAAAATATTTATTTTCAAATATTTAACCCATGAAGATAGATCATTGGAATGTAATGGATTTTCATCTAAAGCAGAAATATCTGATTTTTAAATGTGTACAAGAATGTGTTTTTCCTTGTGATAAATATTGAAAGAGAACACATGTAACTATTTCATATGATTTACATATGCTGCCCTTTTCATATGATTCACATATGTGGACAGGCATGAAAAAAGTATAAAAATGATAATAAGTACAACAGTAATATTATACACGTATAATTCACATATAAAGTATAACATGTATAAAACACATGTTTAACACATGTTTCATATGTATAAATATACAATGTGTTTATTTTTACACATGTTTAACACATGTGAAACATGTGTTTAACGTGTAAAAATAAACACCCTATACACATGTGCTCTTTTTATGTGTTTTACATGTGTAAAAAATATATGTTAAACACATGTTTAACATATGTTTAACACATGTGGACATTTTTCCTGTATACATCAAGAAAGTAATATATGGCCGAAATCAAATTGCAACTTTTCAAGCATCAAATGGCAAAAACATTTTTGAGACTTAAAACTGTATGATATTTAATGAATTAATTCATCCTATGGTAAAGCATTGTAACATATTTCAAATATAAAACAAATAACAGAAAACACAAATCATATGCATTTTAAAAGATTTCATAATCTTTTACAATATTATTTCTTTTAGATTTTTAATACCAGTACTCAGAGATAGAATATCCTCATACTAAATTGATGTTTAAAACTGACAGCTAACAAGCAATGCTTTCACACTTTTCGGACAATATTTTACCATCTTAGGAACTAAAATAGAACTGCTTGTAGTGTATACGTTGTATTGATGATCAGAAAACATCAATTTTTAACGAAAAAATGCTACTGATTCTGATGATCGATTATTATTTTTCATAATTAATCATCAAAAAGAACTTCTTACAAGGGTTATCCTAGAAAATGTGAACATTAATTATCAATATCTTTTGTTTTAGATGGTCAGAGACCTTTTTTTAAAATTCAGTTTTATAGAGGGGCTGGAGATTTCTTGACTTTGTACACTAGTTTTTAGCTCACTGAGCCAAAGGCTCAAATGAGCTTTTCTGATCAAAATTTGTCCGTTGTCTGTCGTTGTCGTCGTCAGTGTTGTTGTTGTAAACTTTTCACATTTTCATCTTCTTCTCAAGAACCACTGGACCAATTTCAGCCAAACTTGGCACAAAGTATCCTTGGGTAAAGGGGATTCAAGTTTTTTTTCAAATGAAGGTCCATACCCTACTCCAAGGGGAGATAATTGTGAATAAGTGAAAAATTAATGGCATCTTTTGAAAATCTTCTTCTTAAGAACCACTGGGCCAGGAAAGCTGAAACTCATGTGGAAGCATCCTTATGGTGTATAGATTCAAGTTTGTTCAAATCTTGACCCCCGAGGGTAGGGTGGGGCCACAATGAGGTATCAAATTTTAATATAGGAATACATAGGAAAAATATTTTAAAATCTTCTTCTCAAGAACCACTGGGCCGGGAAAGATGAACCTCATGTGGAAGCATCCTCATGTAGTGTAGATTCAAGTTTGTTCACAGCGAGGCCCCCTTGGGGTTGGTTGGAGCCACAATGGGGTATCAAAGTTTAACTTAGGAATACATAGGAAACTGGGCCAGGAAAGATGAAACTCATGTGGAAGCATCCTCTGGTAGTGAAGATTCAAATTTGTTTGAATCATGGCCCCGGGGTAGGATGGGGCCACAATGGGATATCAAAGTTTAGCATAGGAATACATGAGAAAAAATCTTTTTCTCAAAAACAGCAAACCCATGATTAGTCATAATTATATGGAAGCATTCCTCTATTAAATAAAATAATGTAGACTTATGTTTGTTCAAATCATGACCTCCTTGGGTAGGATGGGGGCACATTGGAGGATCAAAATTTACATAGGAATAAATGGGAAAAATCTTCTTCTCAGGAACAGCAAAGCCATGGTTGGTCATAGATACCACTGCCATTTATGTGTCATATTAATTCAAAAGCATCCCTAGGAAATGTGGATTTATGTTTGTTCAAATACACCCCCCTCCCCTTAACCCAGTTTTATATATTTTTTAAACTTTTCAATACTAAACTGATTTTTGCTTTTATATATCCAGTTGTTTAGGTGAGCAATGTGGCCCCTGGGCTTCTTGTTTTATCTGTCATATCCCCCCCCCCCCCCTAAATTTAGAAATTAAAAATAAATGAGTCATCTTTTCTTGAAAACACATTAAATTAATCTTCCTTATTGTTAAAAGTTCAGCCGATAAAATAACTTATTTTTTTGGAAATAGTGTTTTAAATCAAGTTTTATAAATAAATATCCTGCCATTGTGATTGGTTACAATTTTTATCCAATGAATTGTGCATTTTCTAATCTTAAAAAAAAAAACACTGCCAGTTTGAAAAAGAAATCAGTTGGACAGCTGAATGAGATATTGGACCTGTCTGAGATATATTGGACCGCTCTGACATTTTTTATTTCACACTGGGGGAAGAATAAGCTTTGCCTACATTTCATTTGTTTTCGTAGGCATGGAATTGACTGATTTAAATTGGCAATGCTAGTAAAAACATTTATAAGTATCACAAACATGGAAGCCAGCACAAGAAATGTCAGAGTAATTAAAAACAAAGGTTGAACAAAATGTGTGTTTGAAAAATAATAATTACATTTGTATGAAATATTTTTTTCAAGAAAGCCAGCACGATGACAAATTTGTTTTCTTAAATTCCAATATGTTATATTTCCATTGCATTTCATAATGCTCTGATGAAATCAACATTTAGTGATATTCTGCTAATATGGAAATCTTGCTGAGAATTATACAATTATTTCTCAAATTAGAATTATGATTTCTAATTCATATTGTGCTTTTTTTTTTTTTTTTTTTAGATATTTTGAATTTTTCAGATATTAAAATATTATTTGAAAACCGCATTCATTGAATACTAATTTGTCAATAAATTTTACAGTCTTACATGTAGCATATAAGTTTTTTTTTGTTTTACTCTTCCAGGGATTCACTTTGATTTGAGTCATTTTTAACACAAAACCATGAAAATTTAGATTAATATTTTAATGAAAGATGAAAAAAAACTCACTTAATCTATTTATAAAACATTACCATTTCTTTCCTGTTGTTTTCCTGGTATCTCCTTTACCACTAGTTTTCATCCTTTTTTTTTTCCCTGTTTTTCTTATCTACTACTTAAGAAGAATATATGCATTATATTGCTTTAATTTTAAGTAAACTTTGCTAAAGTTTACTTCTGAATTACTCAGCCTTATTATACCCACGCTTGAAAAATGGGAGGGTATATAGTGATCTGGATGTCCGTCTGACTTTATGTCTGTCTGTCTGTCGGTATGTTCGTCCATTATGCTTTGGGGTCCCCATCTCTTATCTGCAACCCATGCTATACAACTGAATGAAATTTAATGAGACCAGTGCCATTGTGACCTCCTATTTTACTTTTTGATTGGACACATATTACGGGTTTCCTAGAACTAAACATGGACACTACAATTCTTTCTATAATATTGAAGGGAATCCATTTCTTATCTACAGCTCCTCCTATACCACTGAGTAAAATTTAATGATACTTTCACAGATTCTTTATTACATACAGTACCGACCGGACACAACCTAACACCAGAGCGAACCCGGAGCGGACCCCGGGTTCGCTTCCCGGGTTCGCTCGGGGTCCGCTTCGGGTTCAGAAATTTTGGGACCGCTCCGGGTGCGCTTTGGGTGCGCTCCGGGTTCGCTCCGCGTTCGCTCGGGGTCAGCTCTGGGTCCGCTAGAGCGAACCCGGCGTTCGCTTCCTGGGACCGCTTTACGCACTGATGCGTGAAGCGGACCCTGCTTTAATCTCACCGCCAATTAGCCCTGCCCCTTGTATATTCCAATACAGTAATGGTATTGTGGATCGATCATTGTTGTTTATGCGACGATGCAGACATGTACACTGTACATGTAAACAGTGATATAACGGAGAACATTGATAAATTTTCTAAAATTCGACTGTACATCATTCGACGTAGATTTACATGTACATGAATAATTGATTTCCTTAATTTCTGGATCCCGAGAAATTCAAACTAATTTAACAGCGGATTATAAGGCATTTATTTTTCTTAAGTTTTAACGACAAAA
>NW_026920595.1:0-17522 GCF_032062105.1 Saccostrea cuccullata
ACTTGTTTATATAAAATTTAATTACCGATAAATTATGCTCCCTTCTCAGTCTAATGATGCATTTACATGTTTGCAAGCTGCAAATATGCACGAGCGTACTATGCATGTTTAGTTTCAATATGTGCATCATTTTCTAATTTTTATATCTTACTCTTATTTTCAGTCCTTATTTATCTAGATTCAACATATCTATCAAAATTGATGTGTTACATGTAAAGGCTCGTTTATGTACGGGTCGAAATAAAGTCACTGTACTGTTGTATTGCGAATGTCTTAAAACATAGGATAAACCAGAGACTTAGAGTATTTAGTATTCCATTCCAAGGTGTCTGGGTTTTTTTTGGTTCAATTATACATGTAACTCCAACCGAAATCTTGTGTATCCTTTCTACGTACATACGGTCCTATTTTTATCGAGGTAATTTTGGAGGAAGAAAGGAGTGGTTTGCAATAAAGAGGCTTGACCATAGACGTCTTAAACGATTTAACTGACAAGTAAAAAGTCTCTCGAAGCGAACGATGTCATTTTTAAGTAGGTAAATTATTCAGTAAGATATTAACAAAATATGACATACGTGTCGGAAGCGGCGGGGAGGGGGGGGGGGGGGTAGCCTCCATCCCCACTTTCTTGCAAAGATATATATTACATAGGAATTGAAAACTGGGGTTTACCTTTTTTTTGGTTAAGCCCCTCCCCAACTTTCAATTTCCTTCCGACGCCTATGTAAGAACTTGAAGCGAAACAATTGCCTGTGGTGCTTGAACTATATAAATTTCATATGAAGTAAAAATAGACCATATAAACATTCTGAAAGTTTTGTTTCGTTTCGTTTCGGCAGGTTTCGTTTCGTTTCGTTTCGGTAGGTTTCGTTTCCTTTCGGTAGATTTCGTTTCGTTTCGGCAGATTTCGTTTCGTTTCAGTTCGTTTCGTTTCTATTTCGTTTCGCACTTTACAGGTACCCCCTATAATCCTGTGTAATAAATTGAGATTACACAAATTCATTTTTTTCTTGTTTATTGATATTTCAAAAGTCATTTCTTTAATCAATGTATTGTTGTCCAAATTGAAATCTAAATCAGATACTAAAAAGCACAATGATATGAATGTAATTTAGAAATTCTGACGTTTCTTTTTCTTTCTTTCTTTTTTTGTTTGGATATTCTTTCTTTTTCTCAAGTCAGTCAGTTTATTTAAAGACATTTGTGGAATATGCCAAAAACCAGAAGTGTCTGAAGAAAATGTAGCTCTATTGGATTTTTAGCTCTTCTGAGCCAAAGGCTCAAAGAGCTAATGCTATGGCCATTTGTGCGGTGTGCGTAAACTTTTTAGAATATGGGCCATAACTCAAGAACCCCTAGGCCAATCAATACCAAATTTGTCACAGGGTATCCTTGGCCCAAGGGCTACTATTTATACTAAAATAAGGGTTGGGACCATTAAACAAGGGGAGATAATCAGGAAAACAAAACCAAAAGTACCGGTTGCTAAAAAATCTTCTTCTCCAGAACTACCAGGCAGATTTTCACCAAACTTACATACAAGGATCAGGATATGTCGAAGATTAAAATTTGCACGGGGAATTACCCTGGGGCAAAGGGCGTGGTCTCAAGGTCACTTCAAAGTTGACCTAAATTTACAATTAATAAAAACGTGTATATTTTGCTTACTATAAGGACTAGGATCATCAATTCTTGTAAGTTGTTAAATTTTGCGGGGATTTGTTTTCAAATTGATTTGAAGGCATATTTTGGACACTTTAAGGCCTATGATCATCAAACTTTGTCAGTTGATGCATCTTGGGTCCTCAAACAAGGTCAACTTAAAAGTAGGTCACCATGACCTACTTTTTGAACTTTATGACTTATCCTTTTAAAAACATTAAATCCCATTATTTCAGACACTGGGAGGTTTAGAATGATCAAATCTTGTACTTTGATGCATCTTGGGACCTTAAAACATATTTATGAAAAAGTAGGTCACTGTCACCTACTTATTGAATTTTGCAGACCTTTGTTTTCAAATTGTTTAAAACGCATATTTTGATTACCTTCAGACCTACGATTATCAAACTTGGTCAGTAGATGCATCTTGGGTCTTTGAAAAATGTCGACCAAAATGTAGGTCACGATGACCTATTTTCGACATTTTATGGCTATATTTAAGTATCTTAGGTATTTATTGGCTTAGAATCATCAACCTTTGTGAGTCGATGCATATTTGGTTTTCGGAGAGTGACGACCTAAAAGTAGGTCACGGTGACCTACTTTTGACATTTTATGGCTTTATTTAAGTATCTCCGGTACTTATTGGCTTAGAATCATCAAACTTTGTGAGTTGATGCATCTTGGGTTTTCGGAGAGTGACGACCAAAAAGTAGGTCATGGTGACCTACTTTTGACATTTTATGGCTATATTTAAGTATCTCAGGCACTTATTGGCTAAGAATCATCAAACTTTGTCAGTTGAGGCATCTTGGGTTTTCGGAGAATGTCGACCAAAAAATAGGTCACAGTGACCTACTTTTGAATATCTCAGGTACGTATAAGCTTAGAATCATCAAACTTTGTCAGTTTAGGCATGGGTTTTCGGAGAATGTCGACCAAAAAATAGGTCACAGTGACCTACTTTTGAATATCTCAGGTACGTATAAGCTTAGAATCATCAAACTTTGTCAGTTTAGGCATGGGTTTTCGGAGAATGTCGACCAAAAAATAGGTCACAGTGACCTACTTTTGATTATCTCAGGTACGTATAAGCTTAGAATCATCAAACTTTGTATGTTTAGGCATGGTTTTCGGAGAACGTGGACCAAAAAGTAGGTCACTGTGACCTACTTTTGACATTTTATGGCTATATTTAATTATATCTGGTACTTATTGGCTCGGAATTATCAAACTTTGTCAGTTGAGGCATCTTAGGTTTTCATTGGATGTCCAACAAGAAGTAGGTCAAAGTGACCTAATTTTGAATATCTCAGGTACTGATTGGCTTAGAATCATCAAATTTTGTCAATTTAGGCATTAAGGGTTTTTGAATAACGTCGACCAAAAAGTAGGTCACCGTGACCTACTTTTGACATTTGATGGCTATATTTAATTATCTTTGGTACTAATTGGCTTAGAATCGTCAAACTTTGTCAGATAATGCATCTTGGGTTTTCAGAGAATGTTGACCAGAAAGTAGGTCATGGTGACCTACTTTTGAATATCTCAGATACTTATTTAATTAGAATCATCAGTCTTTGTCAATTAATGTATCTTGAGTCCTCAGAAAATTTCAATCGAAAGGTAGGTCACTATGACCTACTTATGGTATTTTATAATTATATTATAATATCTTCAGTCTTAACTGGCTAAATATTATCAAACTTTGTAAGTTGATGCATTTTGGGTCTTAGAGTTGGAGGCTTCTAATAGAAGTGATAAATTGTACAATTTATCAGAAGAGCAATTCAAGGCCCTTGGGCCTCTTGTTTATTTGATAAAAGTTGAGCAAAAAGTTGGAACTTTGTCAGACTTGAATCTATGGTAACAGCTTTTATTTCATAAAATACAATAAAACTTGTTTAGTCATGACAACAACATGACAACAATATTGCGAGTTTATGGATGTAGAGAAGTTATCTCGGATCCCCAGCTCTATAGATTTAACAAATTCCTTATACAGATTTTATGAATTATGGGGCCACAATAAGGAATCCAAGTTTTAAATTGAAATATGTAGGAAAAATATATGTAAATCTTCTTCTTATGGGCCAGAAACTGAAACTGAAGCTGAAACTTATGTGGATGCATTATGGGATAGAGTTGATTCTATATGTTAAAATCATGACCTCCAGGGTAGGACAGAGCCACAATGGGGAATCCAAGTTTTAAATTGATTTATACATGTATTTTAGACCTTCACTTTTGTTTTTAACCTTCAGTCATAAAGTGATGGTATTTTTCTTAGAAGTTCTCTAGACTTCTCTTGTTTGGTCCGATTCATGTCACTCTATGATATTGAGTGTTTTAAAATGCAAGATATTCGACACCTCTGTGTGTGAATTATATTCACAAAAATGATACATTCATAAGGTTTAAAAAACTTTAAATTTATTGTGCATCAACAATAAAACTTTCATAACTTCATACTATAAAATTCAATCCCACACCACAGTCAATACATGGCTATCTTCAAAATCAACTCATGTACATGTACATAAGCAATTATATATAAAGGAAAATAATCCAAGCATTGTACATGCACCAGCAATTAAAGTATTTAGTGTTTTACCTTATTTGATAAGAATACTACTTTGGGGGAAAAATCCCAGTAAACATTAATTTTATCTTGAAAAAAATGATTTAGCATATAAACAAACAAAAATAAACACGACAAAAGAGAAAATCAACAAATAAATTAAGCTACAAATGCATATATTACATTTTTAACTTGTGAAAATCAACAAATTGAAATATGCTGCTAAAAAATAAATTACACTATGAATATATTAATTTTAACTTGCACTGTCCTTTTTAGACTACAATGATAACTAAATACACTCAAAAAAGAGCAAATTTGGTTTCAAATCATACATGTGCTCTTATTTGAACTAATATACTTGTCATTCTAAGCAAAAAATGATCTATATGTACTCTTTGTGACCGTAGGTTTCTCTGAAATATTTTGGTTAAACCTGCATGTTAAACATGTATAAAACTATAATATTTACAGCTGTTTAATTTTTTCACAATTTTTAGCTCAACTAAAATTCAAAATTACGAAAAATATTCTCAAAATAATTTGTACATATATGTGGTTTTATAATACCTTCAATATGAAGGATTTTTTTTTTGTAAACTCATCTAAACCTTCAACTTTGTTTATGATACTGTTTATACATGTATTTTAGACCTTCACTTTTGTTTTTAACCTTCAGTCATAAAGTGATGGTATTTTTCTTAGAAGTTCTCTAGACTTCTCTTGTTTGGTCCGATTCATGTCACTCTATGATATTGAGTGTTTTAAAATGCAAGACTGCTCAATTTTTATAATCTCTTAAATCTTCACTTTTTTCTTTGGAGTTTTAAATTGCTAAGTTTTATGCTACATGTTGGTCAGATGTCAATAGCAGGCATGTATAAAATGTAAGCTATAAATTTCAAACTTCTGCATCACATACAGAATTACGAATTAGGATGGACAAAAAGATTAATGGACAATAGTGTTAAAAATGAATGGTAACAATAAACAAGATGATTCAGTTTTCTAATTTAAAAAAAGAAGATATTTTGGTTTTGATTTTGTAAACCATTGTGACTGAGGAGACTTTAATTGTAGTGTACCTCATCTAACAGTGTAGCCACATAAATATAAAGACTCTAGTCTCAAGTTACAAGCACTTAAGGAATCTGTCAATGCCAAATCCCATTAAATAAGCATGCAAGAGCACTTCAACTATCTTCTGTCTTCATTTCGAGATTCCGACTGTTAAAAAGAATTAAAGTCCTACTCTGCAGTATATGTGTGGGACTATGAATACACTCTATGTACAGATAAATTAACTCAAATACATGTTCAGAAAATGTGATTCCTTAGGATCACAATTAAAATAATCCTTTTATCCTGATTTGTAGCCAATATAAAAAGACTTTATACTGACGATACATCAGAAAATTAACACATTACATAAATATTTACAGGTACATACATTTACATTAATTTGCAATTTTGTACACAATCCATATGTTAGTCAAGAAACTTTGTACAGCAATTCCTTTCTTTATGAAGAAGTCAATAACACTTCAAAAACATCAATATATTGTTTCGAAAGTACTTGCAACAAGTGGTTGTAATTTTAATTAGCACCAATAAAAACAAAGTCCCAGAAAACTACATTTACAAATTCTTAAAAATATCTTTGATAGATTGTTCATCTCTTATTTTATGGCTTAATTCCTCCTTGTGAATATTAACCTGTCTTGGATGTTTTATCTCCGCATTTTCTTTATCATCATCATGGTTTTCTGCATCATCGGAGCTTTCTGTCTTACAGCTGAAAATACATGTAAATGTAACAGGAAAAATGAAACTACTTCTTTCCATTAGATACAAGTTTTGACATACAAAGTTACAAACTAGTTCCCAAGTAGTATTTAAAAGAAACATATATGAAGTGATTTTGGCTTCTAATGTGTAATATAAGTTCCTAAATGTCATAAAACATTTTCTGGGGGCTCAGTGCCTTTAAATTGACTTGACTTAATCCCTAGTCCCTTGATGACCTTAAAGACCTACCATTAAAACAAGGCCAAAAAAAAAGAAGAATTAATACCCTTTTCCTCCTTTTCTTTCCTGCCAATAGCAATAGGGTCCATGAGATGTGCAAACTTTTTGGATCTTTCTCCAGATGATGGACCGGCAGTTCCGTACTTTAGTTGCTGTCTGCGAACCTCGCGCGGCGGTTTGACATAGCTGTCTACATAGGCCAGTTTAGCTGTCCTCTCTACGAATTAGATTGAAAAAGATTCATATAAATTAATGATAATTCACTTGGTACTAAAACAATGTATACACAACACCCAATTTTAAATCAGTCATTTTTCAGTAGCCAATTGAATGTAATTTGATCTATTAAATATTTATTGTTAACCATTTTAAACTTGAGATGAACATACGAAAAAACTTGGCAAATATAACATGCACAGTGTTTTTCCTTTTATTAAAGTAAAAGTTTAAAGATCAATTGTTACAGGTTACGGGTTGATGTTTATGGACAGAATCTCTGTCAACCTTAAATTTCTAAGAGGCATTTTTATCAATCGTAGCGGTCAATTTGGACATTAGCCAGTTCTTAGGGAAAACACTGCATACAGTGTATGATTCAGTGCCAAACCTGGTACTGTTAAATTCTTAAAATAGGGTCATTTTTTAACATATATTAAGAAAAAAATAGGCTCTGAAAAAGTAAGCACAATTTCATACTTCCAGCAATTCTGCATTTGAATTTATGGCTTTTGTTGATGAAAATTAATGTAAGAAATTCAACAACAACAACAAAAAATTTACCCATAGCATTGAAACTTGTCCGTTACAATCCTGATAAACACAAGATATATACTAGTATGTATACTATTTACCTGGAGCTGCCTTAGCCATAGATTGTGATATGTTGTCCTTAATCATCTTAAACTTCCTCTCCTTTTCATCAAATTTCCTCTGAAAATAAATTTCCAAAAAATTTAACTTTCAATTCAGATCAATGACTACCATACAATCTATACAAATAAATTAAGACACTGGTTACTGGCAAGTTTAATAATTTGATCATTGTATGATTTGAAAAAAAAAACCCTAAATATTTAAGAAACTGCTGACTTATAGGTCAATACATTGTACTAAACACACCAGACCCTTCTCCTATCAATTTTTTTACAGTTTAACTGACTCTATTTGGATCAGGACTTGTACCCCTGGAATTTTAAGCTGAAAAGATGGGGAAATATTGAGATGTTACTTAAAAATTCAATTATAGACATACCCCTCATTTATAATAATCTGAAAATTCTGATAACTACGAAAGACGAATAGGGCCACATAAAAAAATATTTTTATCTTGTATTTACGAGAAAAGATCTCGTTATTACGAGTTAATTATCTCGTAATTACGAGAAAAGATCTCGTTATTACGAGTTAATGATCTCGTTATTACGAGAAAAGATCTCGTTATTACGAGTTAATGATCTCGTAATTACGAGAAAAGATCTCGTTATTACGAGTTAATTATCTCGTAATTACGAGAAAAGATCTCGTTATTACGAGTTAATGATCTCATTATTACGAGAAAAGATCTCGTTATTACGAGAAAAGATCTCGTTATTACGAGTTAATTATCTCGAAATTACGAGTTAATTATCTCGTTATAACGAGAAAAGATCTTGTAATTACGAGAAAAGATCTCGTTATAACGAGTTAATTATCGCGTAATTACGAAAAAAGATCTCGATATTACAAGTTAATTATCTCGTAATTACGAGTTAATTAACTTTGTCCTCTTCACACATTTTTATTAAAGAAAAAATTCCAAGATAATGGCATAAATATATATTTATAATCATCTCGTAATTACGAGATCTCTTCTCGTTATAACGAGATAATTAACTCGTAATTACGAGATCTTTTCTCATTATAACGAGAAAATTAACTCGTAATATCGAGATCTTTTCTCGTTATTACGAGATCTTTTCTCGTAATAACGAGATGATTAACTCGTAATAATGAGATCTTTTCTCGTTATTACGAGATAATTAACTCGTAATTACGAGATCTTTTCTCGTAATTACGAGATCTTTTCTCGTAATAACGAGATAATTATCTCGTAATTACGAGAAAAGATCTCGTAATTATGAGATAAAAATATTTTTTATGTGGCCCTATTCGTCTTTCGTAGATAACAGACTAAAAGCACTGAAAATTTTTGTGTGTACCCCTGCTCAACTCTGTCATTCATAATTAATAAGACATCTATAAAAAATGCTCTCACTACCGAGAACCATTAAGAGCAACAGACAGACCCTATGAGCTTTTAAAGTCATAGTTATCACTGATCACTTTATACACTGTTTCAGGTTTTACTGTACCAGGTATAGTTCCCGGTATGTCTCAAACTCGTCTGGCTTGGAATCTCGGAATTCTCGCTCACAATGTAGCTTCCACAGGTCATCACTCTCCTCCAAGAAATGCTGAAAAGACAAAGAACACTCATAGTCCTGGTGAAGAAATAAATATAATTTAAATGCCGAGTTCTACCAGAATTTTACTTTGAATTTCAGAGATTACTTTATACAGTACTCTATACTATATACTTACACCTGATTACACTGGTAAATTATTTCACTCTTTCTTAAATTCACCCAATTGCAGTTGCATTTTTTAAAATAATACAGGTATACTTTTGAATTTGCCTGTTTTGAATTCACATGCTGATAATATGGGCAAGAGAAAGAAGAAAGAAGATAAAGCAATTTTTTTCAGTATATAGTAACCAGAACTAAATTACTCACAGGGTTGAAGTCTTCTATCCTATACAGCTGAGCTGGGGTACATTTTTTAAGCACTGGTTCAAGTATGTAGAATGGCACAGAACTTCCAACAGCTTCAATACCTGGGGAAAAAAATATTTACGTGATGTTGTTTATTAATCAGACTAAAATAACCCTTCAGGGTTTATTCTGAATTCATACATACAAAGAGTAAGCCCACAACTACCGTATAACTTATTAAGTGGAAATTTAAGTGAGATGCAAATTAAGCGATTTGTCCTTAAAAATTGGTGTTTTATTTTTAGCGATATGTAATTTTAGCAATTTTATAAAGCTCACTAAAGAAGCTGTTACAAATAAAGCGCAATTAATTTTTAGCGTTATTCAATTTAGCGACCTTGGCACCTTCGCTAACAATGCCAAAATTAAAACCTCACTAAAAATCCGGCTTACATGTATACGGTAAGTTCATGAATCAGCAATCCATAAGTTTCAAAATGCTTAAAGTGAATCCACATGTTCTACTTTAATCTGAAAACATGGTGGATTTCATAATACATATTTTTGTTCAAGGTGACAGTTTTACTTGCATCCATTCAATAAACTTGCTAAAACTTTCATTTTGAAAAAAACAAGAGGCCCATGGGCCACATCGCTCACCTGAATAGCATTGGTGATGCCGTTCTTTATACATTTTCCCCATTGTAATACCTAGTCTGGCCTCGTCTCCCTCACTACCTCAGAATGCTTCCGCATAAGTTTCAGCTTTTATGACCCAGTGGTTTTGAGAAGAAGATTTTTTAAAGTTTGTTCCTACATATTTCTATGTAAAATTTGGTTTCTCTATTGTGGCCCCACCCAACCCCCGGGGGTCATGATTTTATCAATTTAGAATCTACACTACCTGAGGATGCTTCCACATAAGTTTCAGCTTTACTGGTGGAGTGGTTCTTCAGAAGAACGTTTTTAAAGTTTGTTCCTATATATTTCTATGCAAAACTTGGATTCTCTATTGTGGCCCCACCCAACCCCCAGGGGTCATGATTTTAACATTTTAGAATCTACACTACCCTAGGGTGCTTTCACATAAGTTTCAGCTTTTCTGGCCCAGTTTCTATATATTCCTATGTAAAACTTGGATTCTCTTTTGTGGCCCCGCCCAACCCCTGGGGGTAATGATTTTAACAATTTAAAATTTACACTACCCCAGGATGCTTCCACATAAGTTTCAGCTTTTCTGGCCCAGTCGTTCTTGAGAAAAGGATTTTTTAATGACCCCACCCTATTTTTTTATTTTCTTGATTATCTCCCCTTTTGAGGGGTCTTGTCCCTTCATTTTTACAATATAAAATTCCCTTTACCTAAGGATGCATTTACCAAGTTTGGTTAAAATTGGCCCAGCGGTTCTTGAGAACAAGTCAAAATGTGAAAAGTTAACAGACGGACGGACGGAGAGACAGCTGGACGGACGGACGGACAGCTAGGCGGACAAACAGACAGCTACACGGATGACGGACACAATGTGATCAGAAAAGCTCACTTGAGCCTTCAGCTCAGGTGAGCTAAAAATGTACAAATACAGGTATATAAACTCAGAAATCTCTCCGTTTCTTCAAACTTGACAAATTTTACAACACTTACTGTCAATGTAGTTCATGAGAAGATTAATGCAGATTTCCTGAAGTGAGTAAACCTTAGGGACAGCATTACTCCTCTTTCCTGAGTACACCTGGGTCTTGGCGTAACTTTTCTGTCCAATCAGAGAGTCGTCAAACTGAGCAGTTGCCGAGGGAACCTCCTCAAAGTTGCGGTAAGTGGCTGCAACATTATTACGGACGAGGCCAGCAAGGTCTCTTTCAGAAAGCTTCAGCTAAAATATTAAAATAGTTCCATAAAAAGTCTTTATTTATAAATATTTAAGACTATTGGCATTGCATGGAAAAATAAGATTGATACAGCATTTTTATCCTGGAAAGCTGATAAAAGATTATATGTATATCTTAAAACGTGTTCTGACCTTTGACCCTGGAACAGGAACCTTTAGTTTTTTATTGCTCTCGGTCTCTGATGTATCACACACTAACTTCTCATTTTGGGGTTTTGGTTCTTTGGGTACTTCTCCTTTCTTTTTTATCTTAAATTTGGATTTAAGTTTTTCATAATTTGGATCAGCTTTGGGTTTTTTGACAGGGATAGCGATGCTTTCCTCAAAAGAAGCAACATCTGCACTCTCCGTATTGGAGCGGGACTTTTTGGATTCTGGTTTTCCATCCTGGTCATGTTTGCGTTTTCTGTTTTCCCTGTCATGCTTGTGACTGCTAGATTTTGAGCTAGAGTTTGACTTTGATTTATGTGATGAGTGGGAATCATCTCTCTTATTCTTTTCCTTCCTCTCTTTATCACCAGAATCCTTTTTCTTCTTATCTGAATCTAAATGCTTCTCTTTCTTTGGATGATCTTTTCCCACTTCCCTTTCAGATCTTTCCTGGGATCTTTCCTGGGACTTTTTGTCTGAGCTGCTAGAAGGAGGTAATGAGGGAGGCCCCATGTGATATTTATTGAGGGCCTCATTCAGCAGGGCTTCATGGTCCACATATTCATCATTAAAAAAGAACCCCCCTGGTTCCTCCTCCATCTCCGCATCCGAGCTCAGCCCGTCCCAATGACCCAACACTTTACTTTGATTCTTATCCTCTTCCTCTGAATTCTCACTCTCAGACAAGGTATGCTTTGACCTTTTGATGTCTGTAAAGTCTCTATCACTAGATTTACTACTGGAATGTTTTGTATTACTTATAACTTTATCACAGTTATCTGAAGATTTCT
Organism: Saccostrea cuccullata; assembly: GCF_032062105.1. NCBI lineage: Eukaryota > Metazoa > Mollusca > Bivalvia > Ostreida > Ostreidae > Saccostrea > Saccostrea cuccullata. The sequence goes on from NW_026920595.1 coordinate 11,851, forward strand.
TGTCATTGTGGTTTTTAGTTTTTGAGCTACTACTACTAGAATGCTTGGCATGACTTTCTGAGTGACCACTGTGTGAATGCCTGCTGTGACTCCTGTCCTTACCTCCAGACTCACTATTGGAATGCCTACTCCCAGACTTTCTACTTTCACTTTTATGGCTTGAAGAATGTTTATGATCAGAGTGTTTAATACTGTCTTTACTAGATCTGCTGCTCTCAGAGTGCTTAGTCACGGAGTGTTGACTTTCCTTTTTACTACTAGGTTGACTCTCTTTCGTCTTGGAATGAGATCTATGACTCTTGTGATTTTCCACACTCTTGTCACTTTTTATATCAGAGTGTTCAGTATGAGATTTTGAGCTCCTCTCACTCTTAGATTGTTTATGATCATTGCTAGAAGACTTTTTGCCATCTCCAGATGATGAACTTTTTCTATTTTCCTCGTTCTTCTTTTCCTCCTTTCTGACTTTTTCTCGGTTTGATGAATGTCGACTATCTTTAGAACTATACCTGTTTTCTGACTCTTGGTGTTTTTCTTCTTTAGCCTTGCTGTGTGAGGAGGGTTGATGGGATGAATGTCTATCTGTTCTGTGTTTTTTGATGTCTTTGCTTCGACTTTTCTCCTGAGGTGATCTTACCTCTTCCTTTATTGGGCTATCATCCCTCTCAATGTGATTGTGCTCTGGACTTTCTCCATTATTTTCCACCTCAGGACTGGAGTGAGACTTTTCGGTGTGATCATTTTTTTCCTCCTCTTCTTCCTGGGACTGTACACGAGCCACCATGGCCTTCCATTCTGTCACAATGTCCTTAGCAAGAATCCCCAAGTCCCCACCTTTTTTTCTCAGTCCATTAACAACTTTTCCAATTTTTGTTTTCTGTTCAACATTGATAAAAGAAATTTGTTTTCATTTCAGCATCTTAAAATGAAGATTTTAGATTTTAATCCTTATTCAAATATAGGTACATGCATGTACTATTTAAAAGCAAATTCAGAGAAATAAAATTGTTAAGTAATATAAAACCTTGAATGAAATCTCAAAATATATACCGGTACATTTAATAAAGACATTGTTTGGTGCTACAAACCTGCAGGATATCCACTGTGATAGGAATGTCTGCTATCTTAAACAGTGTTTCTTGTAACTGTAAGTAGAACAATATTGTCATAAAGGTATCTGACAAATAAGTCACAAAGAATGTCTTCAGCATGACCCAGTCAATAGGAAGCCATTAATCCTTCATTTCTAATCATTTGATTTTCAATAGCATTTTTTGGTATGGCTTGATTACTTGTGCATTTTTAAAAACTATACATTTTTCTTGATCTGAACTCAACTTTACTAGACCTGACCTAATATCAGAATATGCAAATAATTATCACCAGTACTATAATATTAATTTGAATAAAAAAGTTGCCAAATACTGACATAGTGAATATAGTTAATTAGTCAGTTTATGAAGTGCAAAAAAATATCTGTAGTCCTTATTTTGCTATGCAGTGAAATCTTGGATGTAAAGTCTCAACTTTTATATCTTTACACCTTGGACAACTGGATATTTCCAATAGTCTTGCTTGTGTTTAGATACCATTGTCTATCTGTACATATTAAGATATTGTCAGGTATGAGCACAACAAGGAACAGTTTTCATTTCAGGCCATTATAAAAATACCTAAAAGTTAACATAAATTAACCTAACAAAGGGTATCCAACTCTTCCTTTTATATCTACATACAAGCTCAATAGAATGATGTGTAAGAACAGAGGAAATTCTGTACATATGTCAGGCAAATTCTCCTGTGCAACATTCCCAGAATTCCTTTGCTACCAGGGTTTCATGCGAAATTATTACAAAACATACAAAAGAACAAAAATGATTGTTCTTTACCTCAATATGTTAATACTTTTCTTTATTTGCAGAGAGATTAAATGAAACAAAAAATATTTTCATGTACTCTACAAAGTTGCAATATTGCACAAGACCTGTAGACTTGTTCAACCACTCGACTGTCTCCGTAAATTTCAACGTCATGTGACGTCACAGGCTAGACTGTCTCTCAGCGGTTTGACGTTTGAAAAGGCAGATCAACGATACAACTGTAAGCTGTGTATAGGACTGCACTTGCCCAAACAGACACACCTTAAAAAACATATTATTCTTACACTAATTTCCAGTGCCTGAGATCTAACCAATGAAGTCAACAATATATAGCTTATCATTACAGACAGATCTAGTCCAAATACTATTTCTACATATGTAGCTTTTAATAGCTACAGCTCACTAGTAGAATTTATGCTTTCTAATTGCTTTTTAATTCTTTTCACTGTATTGATAAATACGCCGACTCCCATGATCTAGCCAAGTAAAGCTATAGAAAAGTCAAAGTGCACAGTAAACGAAACCAACAGGTCATCAGTTAATTCCAGGCCTACCTTCTCTTCATCTGTGCTGTTTTGTAATCGGGACTTGTATCGAAGAACTTTACTCTCGACATCATCTGCCATCTCTGAAAAACCACCAGCTGTCACTCGTTCACCGTTCACGACACTTGCATTCTGTACCCGACCTAAAATAAAATTACCGGAAATAAGCAAACTGAGCATAATAGTCAAAATCGAAAGGATAACATTTTCCGGAAAATTGCTAACTGATCATGTTAAATCAAGCGAAATATGGTTTCTGGTTCATTTTAGTGTATTTCGTGGATTTTGGTTCAATTCACTTCGAGATAACGCAATCGTCTCGCGTAAAAAAGCGAAAAATAGGCCTATTTATTTTGTGATTTCATCAACTTTTTCAGTACTTTTCAATATTCTTGCTAAAATTTTACACAATGGATACTGAAATAGAAAATTCTTCAATATACTCTCAAGAAGGCATCAAAACTGCAAGATCCATAACCATTTTGGTTCAAATATTTGTTTAATGAACTTTAAGTGGTTGCTAAGCAACAACGTTTTCAATTTTTTGGCTGTATACATTGTATGTTTGTTATTGCTCCTTCCTGACACTTTTTTGTACATTCCATGATATTGTAAGTAAGATATTGGCCAAAATAATGTAAAGAACATTATTGAATTAAGTTTTGACCTTGACACTTCTGTTCTTAGGGGGGTCAAGGTCATATTAGTACAGAATTCTGTTTTTTAAAAATTGCAAGTACATAACAATTATGAAATGCTGCATCATTATGGATAAATCATCTAATAGTTAACGTAAAAAATGGTGAACAACAAAATTTGCAAGCAAAGGAGTCTGGCCCCAGGATCATGAAACATCTGAAGCTTACGTCAAAATATTCATGTTGTACTAAAATTTCGATTTGTCAAGTAGACAAAAATTAAAATAAATTTTAACATTACTTTACTAAGTGTTGTTATCTGCAAAATTAGAGATTCGTTCAATAATTAATAACTTAGCCTATTATGCTGTCGAGATTGTTTACGCCACCTGAACTTGAATCAGAGCTTGCATCACTCAGAAATAAAGAGCATTTATACAAAGTGTTTATTTGTTACTAGTAAGTTTGCAAGTCTTTATCTGCAATATAGGTTCTAGATCACATTATGTGCACATAATCTTCATGTTAAATGATATGCCATCACTATGAACAGAAACATTTGACTTGGTCTTTAAAGGCAATAATAAATTGACAATGCATGTAATTTTAAAAAAATGTCAAAAATTTGAAGAACAATTTGCAAGCATGGTTTCTTGTGTTCTAATTTCAAATAAAAAATCATAACCATAATATCAAGTAAATAAAAAAAAAACAACAGTACTTTCCATAACTACAACCTTGTTCCAATTTATGATGCATATTTACTAGCAAATTAAAGTGACAGTCCCACAGGTTCTGTACATTTCCTGAAAGATGTGGCTAATACAGGTTTTAAATTTTTTCTTCACTCAAAAAAAAAAAAATAAAAATAAAAAAATTAAAAAAAATACAAAAAAGTCTGTCTGAAAATACATAGCAGTAAACTACACAATCTTTTTATTATTTACAAAAAACAAATACATTTTCTTGATGCCATTAAAAGAACCTTTTCTTTCATAGATTTCATCTAACAAGAAAAAATAAACTAGCTGATTTCATTACAAGATTTTTTTCTTTTGACAGAGTTTAAGGGGTACAATAAAGATTTGTCTTGTCATCTTGGAGGGGAAAACACAATAATGGATGGCAATAGCAATATTTACTGTTTACTGTTTTAAAAGTCAATAAGTTGAAAATCTGATGGGTTTTTTTTCTCACGAATATACATATCCAGAAATATTGCAAGCTGAATTCCATATCAAACTGATTTAATCTTCCACAAAATGTTGAAGACCAGAACACTTTTACTTTGTGGCCACCATTCTTTCATCAACTGTCATTTCTCTGAAAGACTGGAGAAAATTCTTTGACTTGTCCAAGACATTAGTTGCTGACAAGTACAACTGATCACGCGCAGCTTCTATCCTGTAAAAAAGATTTAAATATTTTGAAACAAATTATGTGAATTTACAAATACAGTGTATAAAATTAAGGATGCTACATAAATACATCGATATGATTTTCCTTTTAAAATTAAAATTGTATTTATTATGTGATTCAAGTAGTTAAATGATTTGGTTAAGTCAATGTATCAGGACTGAAAAATCAACAACCTAGTAGTAAACCATCATGGTTGAAATATTGAATTAAAAGAAATAGCATACCTGGCTGTCAGGGTTGTTAATAAAAAGGACACAGTGGTTCAGGGCAAAATTCCTGGGGCAAGGCTGTTTGTGTACTTGGGAGTGTTGATAAATAGCCATCCATTCAAACTATCGTAGTTAAGCAACTACTGAGCGTAAGAAGATATGTAATGGCTTGTTGGAAAGGAAAGACTCTTTTCTCTACGCTTACAGCTTTATTTTGTTTTCCCTATTTCGGTACAGAAATACACGTAACATTGAGCTTTGTTTAAATATCACGAATAAAAACGAGAAAAAACACATAAATGCAAGAAAATTCTTGTATAAAAAATATTTTAAAGTAATAACAATAATTTTTACACATTCTAAAAGCAGAGAAAATATGCTTTAAGAAGATATCATAATTTCTTTATTTAGTTAACCAGGAAAAAATTGCCAATCGTCGGGAAAATCGGCATTGCTTTAGAAAATTACGCGATTTTCAAAAAGTCATGTTTGTCTTCAAAACGCAAAATCTACTCAATACCGACGGTAATACATAAACTTTTTAGATAGTTTAAAAGTAGAGAAAATTTTCAAAAAGATGATATAATGTTTATATACCTTTATGCTATCATAAAATAATCTATACGGAGATCTTATTTTCGCGAAGTCGCGTTTTCGCCCACGGTCAAATTGACCGATACGGAAGTGAAGGGGTTACTGTAAATGTATTACATTTAGCGTGTACGATATTTGGCGGAAATTCAATTTTCAACAAGTTAGCGTAGATTTGATTTAGCGCTGTCTGAATGTGCTAGTTATGTATGTTAATATACAAGACATTTAGCGATGTACTTGAATTAGCGGACTCTGCTTTCCGCCAAAATCGCTAAATAGAATACACCGCTAAATGTAATACGTTTACAGTAATTTGCAACTGTTAAATTCTGATTCATACTTGATCTTTCATTTCTCTACTACGTCAGAAAGCAGGTTATTTTATTT
>NW_026920596.1:0-17608 GCF_032062105.1 Saccostrea cuccullata
CACGATGGCACAATGTGTGATACCCGCGCAGTCTTTTTATGAGAAAATAAAATGAATATTTTTTAGTGTTTAAGGAAACGTTGAACCTACGCTTGCGAAAGTTCTAAGACATTCAAAGATATTTAATTTCTTCTTTATCAAATCAGGAAACTGGTTATACGTTAAATCAGCAAATAGGGGCCTTAAGTTATGTCATGAATATCACAGAAAAAGATAGAAAGAAAGACAAAGAAATTTAAAAAATCGACTTTTAATCACCTTTTTCGTGACGACCGGAAGAATTGACGACGGACAAAATGGTGTTCGACACATCTTCAAGTCATGATCTATGATATCCGAAACAGTAAACTTTCATATCTAAAGCTGTTCTGGAGAAATGGACCGGACAAAGGTCATTTCCAGAAGTTGGTCAATACGAAAATAGTAAGAATACTAGATGAGATCTCGTTGCGAGCAACGAGTAGGTCTTCCGTAAAATTTCTAGATAAGATGAGATGTGATTTTGACTGAGATATTCGTTAAAAGAGAATGACATTAAGTTTTTCTTCATTAAATTTAAAGTTTCAGTTTTTTTATCCAATATTCTGAACATCTTTTGTTCAATATTGCTTATAAAAATACTCCCCCTTTTCGAGACGTAAAGCATGAAAAATATAGCATTTTGGCCCCTGGCGATCCCTTATTACATAACATATGATCAAAATATTATAACATATTGTTGCATATCGTTAAAATGAATATCTTTGCTTCTCAAAATGTATACTTATTACAAAATATGGATCATTAAAGAGTTAAAGACTTCTGGCCCCTCTGAGCCCCTAATTTGATGAGACGGCCCCTTTTTCTTGATATTAAACGTTTGGTCTTGTGATTTCAAAGACTTTTTATTATACACTTGTTTAGAGATTTCTTATCGTTTAGGAGAAATGCTTAATATAAATATTTAGGGGCCACCCCTTCAAGTCCTTAATGGGGCCTGTTTACAAGAATTAAAAGTATGCATATTGTTTAAAACATTATTCTGACCATCCTTTCTTCAATATTACTTATCAAAATTTTCCCCCTTTTCGAGATATCAAGCGTCATAGATTTGACATTCTGGCCCCTTGTGACCCCTAATTACGTAACATATGATCAAAATTTTATAATTTATCGTTGCAAATCGTTAATATGAACATCTTGCTTCTAAAATACATCTTTAAATTTTGATCATTAAAGGGTTTATGATGAAAGACTTCTGGCCCCTCGCAGCCCATAATTTGAGGAGTTGGCCCCATTTTCTTGATGTCAAACGAAAGGTCTTGTGATTTCAAAGACTTTTTGTTCTACACCTATTCAGAGATTTCGTTTCATTTAGGAGATAAGCTTAATATAAATATTTAGGGGCCACTCCTACAAGTCCTTAATGGGGCCGTTTTATACAAATTCAAAGTATGCATATTGTTTAGCACATTAATCTAGCCATCTTTTGTTCAATATTGCTTATCAAAATATTCACCCTTTTCAAGGAATGAAGCATCAAAGATTTGACATTCTGGCCCCTTTTGACCCCTAATTACGTAACATATGATCAAAATTTTATCATATATTGTTGCGAATCGTTAATAGGAACATCTTTGCTTCTGTAATGTATAACAAAATATTGATCATGAAAGAGTGAAAGATGAAAGACTTCTGACCCCTCTCAGCCCTTTATTTGAGGAGTCGGCCCCTTTCTTTTGATGTCAAACGAAAGGTCTTGTGATTTCAAAGACTTTTTGTTCTACACCTATTCAGAGATTTCTTTTCGTTTAGGAGATATGCTTTATATAAATATTTAGGGGCCACTCCTACAAGTCCTTAATGGGGCCGTTTTACAAAAATTCAAAGTATGCATATTGTTAAGCACATTAATCTAGCCATCTTTCGTTCAATATTGCTTATCAAAATATTCACCCTTTTCGAGATATGAAGCGTCAAAGATTTGACATTCTGGCCCCTTGTGACCCCTAATTACGTAACATATGATCAAAATTGTATCATATATTGTTGCAAATTGTTAAGATAAATACTTTTGCTACAGTAATGTATAACAAAATATTAATCATTAGGGAGTTATAGATAAAAGACTTTCAGCCCCTCTGAGCCCCTAATTTTAGGGGTCAGCCCCATTTTTTTGACATCAAATGAAAGGCCTTGTAATTTTGCACATTTTTTCTTCAATATGTTTTAACAAATTATGAACGCGTATGAATATGTGAAACAAAATGTGTCAATTTTTGTGAGATATTTCTGAGACATTTTTTCGGGCCCTACCGAGCTCCGGCGCCTTTTGCGCTAGAAAGATTTGGAGACCTAATTACAACTCACCAAACCTTCCTTTACTTTCACTGAAAATCTTAAGTTGATATCTTAAGTCGTTTCGGAGGAGTTTCCTAGACAAGCCGACCCTCTGATAATCAGAAAATCGACCATATCTCACGACCGGAAGAGAGATCATCAAAAAGAAAAAAAAAACTTATCAAGATCAATTGAATATCTTTCAGATCTGAAAGTTTGGTATAAATCGGACGAGCCATCTCTGAGAAATCGCTTGCACAAAATCAGTTGGAAGTAAAATAATAATAACTATAGCCGAGTTCGTTGCAAAGCAACGAGTAGGTCTTCCGTCCGGTTTTGACCGGAAGTGCCGGAAGTGACGGAACAAAAGAAAGCAATGAGATAAGAAGTCTCCAGTGACTTTATATTTTCAATTTTGCATCAAAACCTTATAAATTAGCTATTTTCGCTACTTCCGGTTTGACCGGAAGTGACGACGACGGACGGAAAAAATACTTTTTATGCTCCCAGAGAGATATGTGACCCAAAAACTTGTCGAGAACGGCAAAAAAAACGTCTATTATGACTACTTCCGGTTTGGCCGGAAGTGACGACGCCGGACGTATTTTGACTCCCTCAGTAATTTGAGCTTGACATTATGAACATTTTTGCTTCTTTGATGTATTACAAATTCTCAATGCTTTTTGAGATATAAAGGAAAAAAATTCGACCCCTCTAGGCCCTTAAATTTAGGGGCCAGCCCTTTTTTCGAGATATCATTTGAAAGATCTTGGGATTCTACACTTCTTTTCTTCTATATGTTTTAACAAAATATTTCCAGGTAAAAAGATATCGTAGAAAAGATGTCAAAAATTTTGAAATTCGCGAATGGACAATTTTTGAGCCATGGCCAGCGCCGACGTGCGACACTTCCAAAAAAATGAAATCATTTTCGCATATCTACAGACTTAAGACTATCATACCGGAAAATTTCACATTTCTATCTATGCCCATTTCTGAGAACGTTCGCGGACAACCTGACCCTTCAAAAATCGCAAAATTGACAATATCTCCAAACTGGAAGTGACGTCATCAAATCGAAAAAAAAATGCATCAGGTTCAAGTAATGTTACATAAGTCCTGAAAGTTTCGTTGAGATCCATCGAGCCGTTTTTGAGAAATCGCGTGCACAAAATCGGTAAGAAAAAAAGAATAATAATAATAACTAGAGCAAAGCTCGTTGCAAAGCAACGAGTAGGTCTTCCGTCATGTTTGACCGGAAGAGGCTTTTACTTTTTAACAAAAATGAGAAATAAGTCCAAAAATGGTTTGATTCCTCTAAATCCATGTTAATTATTGCAAAAATAAGCCATTTTCTGTTACTTCCGGTTTGACCGGAAGTGACGACGACGGACGGAAAATTAATTATAATGCTCCCAGAGACATATGTTACCAAAAAACTTGTCAAAAACGGCAAAAATACGCATTTTCCGACTACTTCCGGTTTGACCGGAAGTGACGACGCCGGACGTATTTTGACGACTTCAATAGATTTAGCTTGACATTTTGAACAACTTTGCTTCTTTGACGTATCACAAATTCGCAATACTTTTTGAGATATAAAGGAAAAACTTTCGGCCCCTCCAGGCCCCTGATGTAAGGGGCCAGCCCTTTTTTCGAGATTTCATTTGAAAGATCATGAAATTCTACACCTTTTTTGTTCTACATGCTTTAACAAAATATTTCTAGGTAAAAAGTTATCGTTGAAAAGACGCTTAAAATTTTGAAATTCTTGATAGGACAATTTTCGGACCATAGCGAACGTCGGCGCTTCGTACTTCCGGTAGTTGTGATATACTTAGTGCACTTCTCCAAAAGTTGCTCTAGCATCACTGAAAATTTCAAGCTTCTGTGTTAAGTACTTTTTGAGAAAACTGCCGGACAAATTGACCCTATAAAAATCACTAAATTGCAGAAAACTCCGAACCGGAAGTGACGTCATCAAAATAAAAAAATATATATCTAGATTTTTTTATGTTCTATCAGACCTGAAAGTTTCATGAAAATCGATCGAGCCGTTCTCGAGAAATCGTGCGTACAAAATCGGTAAGAAAAAAAACAATAATAATAAAAATAGTGGAAAAGAAACCTAAGAAAAACTAGAGCAAAGCTCGTTGCAAAGCAACGAGTAGGTCTTCCGTCCTGTTTTGACCGGAAGTGACGTCAACAAATGAAAGCAAATGAGCTAAGTGGTCTCCATTGACTTTATAATTTTGATTTTGAATTTAAACCTTCAAAAATAAGCTATTTTGGCTACTTCCGGTCACTTCCGGTTTGACCGGAAGTAATGTCAACGGACAGAAAATGAAGTTTTATGCTTCCAGATACATATGTTACCCAAAAATATGTCAAGAACAGCAAAAATATGCATATTCTGACGACTTCCGGTATGACCGGAAGTGACGTCGCCTGACGCATTTTGACGACTTCAACAGATTAATCTTGACATTTTGAACAACTTTGCTTTTTAGACGTATAACAAATTCTCAATACTTTTTGAGATATAAATGAAAAACTTTCGGCCCCTCTAGGCCCTTTATTTTAGGGGCCAGCCCTTTTTACGAGATATCATTTGAAAGATCATGTAATTCTGCACTTCTTTTGTTCTATATGTCTTAACAAAATATTTGTATGTGAAAAGATATCGAAGAAAAAGTGATAGAAATTTTAAAATTCTCGACATGCCCATTTTTGGACCATGGCAAGCGTCGGCGTGCAGCACTTCCGGTAAAAATAAAATGCGTATGTCACATCTACAGACATTGCTCTATCATTGCTCAAAAAACTCAAGTTTCTATCTTAAGCCGTTTTTGAGAAAACACGCGGACAAACTGACCCCCTGAAAATCACTAAATCGCAAAAATCTCAAAACCGGAAGTGACGTCATCAAAACAAAAAATTATATATCAGCTTTGTTTGATGCTTTATCAGTCCTGAAAGTTTCATGAAAATCGAGCGAGCCGTTTCTGAGAAATCGTGTACACAAAATCGGTAAGAAAAAAAAACAATAAAAATAATAAAAATAGTGGAAAAGAAACCTAAGAATAACAAGAAGGTCTTCCGCTGAAGACGGAAGACCTTAACAATAAGGTCTTCCGCTGAAGACGGAAGACCTTAACTAGATGAGATCTCGTTGCGAGCAACGAGTAGGTCTTCCGTTGAATTTATCGATAAGATGAGGTGAGATTTTGACTGAGATATTCGTAATAAGGTAATGAAATTAAGTTTTCCATCATTAAATTTAATTTTTCTGATTTATATCACAATATTTTGAGCATCTTAAGTTCAATATGGCTTATAATTAAAATAATCCTCCTTTTTGAGATGAAAGCATCTAAAATATAGAGTTTTGGCCCCTTGCGACCCCTTATTACGCAACAGCAACATGTAATCAAAATTCTATAAAACGTTGTTGCAAAGCATTAAGATGAATATCTTTGCTTCAGTAATGTATTACAAAATATTTATTATTCATGAGCTAAAGATGAAAGACTTCTGGCCCCTCTGGGCCCCTAATTTGAGGAGTCAGTCCCTTTTTCTTGATTGTAAATGAAAAGTCTTGTGAAATCAAAGACTTTTTGTTTAACTTCTATTCAGAGATTTCTTTTCGTTGTGGAGATATGCTGAATGGAAATATTCAACGGCTACATCTCCAAGTCCTTAATGGGGCCGTTTTACAAAAATTTGAAGTATGCATATTGTTTAAAACATTATTCTGATCATCTTTTGTTCAATATTGCTTATCAAAATATTCGCCCTTTTCGAGATATAAAACCTCAAAGATTTAGCATTCTGACCCCTTGTGACCCCTAATTACGTAGCATATGATTAAAATTGTATCATATTTTGTTGCAAATTGTTAAGATAAATACTTTTGTTTCAGTAATGTATAACAAAATATTGATCATTAGAGAGCTATAGATAAAAGACTTTTGGCCCCTCTGAGCCCCTAATTTGAGGGGTCAGCCCCATTTTCTTAATATCAAATGAAAGGTCTTGTGATGTTGTACATTTTTACTTCAATATGCTTTAACAAATTATGAACAGGTGTGAAGATATGAAACAAAAGGTGTCAAATTTTGTGAGATATTTCTGAGACATTTTTTCGGGCCCTACCGAGCGCCGGCGCCTTTTGCGCTAGAAAGATTTGGAGACCCAATTACAACTCCTTCTTCTATTTTCACTGAAAATCTTAAGTCGATATCTTATGTCGTTTCGGAGGAGTTTCCAGGACAAGCCGACCCTCTGAAAATCAGAAAATCGTCCATATCTCATGACCGGAAGTGTCGTCATCAATATAAAAAATTTCCAATAAGGTTCAGATCAATATCTATTAGATCTGAAAGTTTCAATAAAATCGACCGAGCCGTTTCCGAGAACTCGCGTGCACAAAAATCGGTAAGAAAAAAATAATAACTAGAGCAAAGCTCGTTGCAAAGCAACGAGTGGGTCTTCCTTCTTAGCGATAAGCAGAAAGTGAAATGTTTCAATTGTCAACTTTGCTACCATTCTTTATTTCTTTGACTCAAATAGCAAAAACCTTTCCGGGTTAGAATAATTCCTCAGTACCCCCTTGCTTGTTGTAAAAGGCGACTAAATGGGGCGGTTCTTCAAATGAGACCGTATAAACTGAGGCCCTGTGTCACAGCAGGTGTTGCACAATAAAGATCCCTCCCTGCTCAAAGGTCATAAGTGCCAAGCATATAGGCCTAAATTTGCAGCCCTTCACCGGCCAATGGTGACGTCTCCATATAAGTGAAATATTCTGGAGAGGGACGTTAAACAGTAAACAATCAATCAATCAATTATACTGTAAAAATACAGATATTTACACACATTTATAACCTTAACTATTAGAACTGGTATGTCTTCTCTTGGAAACGGAAGACCTCAATACAGATGTTAACATGCAAGATCTGACACATACTTAAAAAGAATATTTATTCCAAACTAAAAATAGACTCTGTAACAAAATCTATTTCTCTTGAAAAACTGAAAGCAATTGATTTGTTCATATTTGTGGATTTATGTCTGTTTCTCAAATCAAAATTTAAATATGAATATTTAGGCCATACCAATTTGTAAAATAGTTCTTCGGATTTTCAAAAATAAAAAGTGAGGCGAGCGAGCGAAATTTTTTTATTAATATTATTTTTTATTTTGGGTTTCAAAATTATGAGGCGAGCGAATATAATTTATACATATATATATTTTTTAATAAAGTGTTATTTCAAAATGCGTGAACCTAAAAAATATATAAAGATAGATATCATTTGCATACCACATAAACTTATCATTCTTAACTTTTTGGGGATTTTTTTAATAATTAAAAATGTGTCAAATTTCAAAGACTTTACTTTCATAAATGTAATGTTTTCAAACATCTCCTCTGCTTCCATTTCTATTGCTGTGTATGAAACAACTTTGTACCCATTGTTTTTAACTATAGTACACAGTGTTGTGCAATTAAAAATATCAAGTACTAGCCCACAGGCTAGTGGCAAATGCAAAGTTAGCCCAAATACAGGGGCAAAAATTAAAATAATTGAACTATAAAATAATGTTGAAAAAGAAATTAATTGATTATAAAAGTCAGGGTACTGAGCCCTGAGGTCATTCTTTTTAAAGTCAAAGTTTTAATTCTCAATATCAAATTCAGTCATGTTTAAATATTTAAGGAATGACTCTAATTCTTGGCCAAATTATACTCGATAATTTGGCCAAGAATTAGAGTCATTCCTTATAATTTAATTTTAAAATAATTATTCAACTGGGGATGTAAAATTGTGTTGTTTTTATGAGTTCAAATTTACCGCGCAATAATACAACCGTAGTAACGGAAGTTATTTGAAGCGAGGGGAGGTAAAAACTGATACATAGATCTAGCAGCCATGATGTTTGTTCACACGAGGTTAGATCGAGCTATTGTTTGAAGTTGAAGGTACATTTATTAAAACTGGATTTTTCCATAAATCCCAGGACTGGAATTGAGGGGATTGATAGATACAGATGATTCAGCTGGTTGTCAAGGGGGTGTGTCCCCATACCAAACCAGATTATACAAAATGTTATGCGTTCCTTTTTGGAAATCAAACAATGAGAGGCAAGAATACAAACAAAATTAAATTATTATGAAATAAAATTAATATGAACTTCAATAAATTATCTTCCCTTTCTCTGACCATTGCACTAGCTCATTTAGAATGAAATTAAATTCATTTTGTTTTCATCTTAAATCATTCAAAACAAAAGAAATGTATTTTATGTGAGTCACAAAACACTTATCTTTTAGTTGATTGAGTGATCGTAAATAATTTAGAGATATAGCTGCATGTATTTACCATAAACGGAGGAATAGAGGAAATTCGGATTAGGAAAAAACGATCGTTTTTGGAAGTAAATAAGTCAGGTAGTTCTGCAAAACGGATAAGATTATGGAGATTTATTGATAGTAGGAGTATTGTTGTCTGGAAAATATAAACTGGTTGGGAATTTTATAGCCAAAAAACGAGTTAAAATACCGGTTGTGCTTTTCATGTATTGCGTGTGTAGGAATATTTTTTACTAGCCCGACGGGCTACCTCTTTGTAGAGAACCACTATCCCGACCCCCAAAAATGTTAGCCCTGGGTGTCAGGGGATGCTAATTGCACACCCTCTGGTACATATGAACAGTTAAACAGACTGCATGGTGCAAAACTTCACAAACTGCTTCTATCTCACTATAAATCCCGCGCATCTGTCATACAAGTTTCAAAGTTCTTGTGTGTTTGGTGCAAAAAGTCGAGAAAAAAAATTGTAGTCGGATTTTTTTGGAAGCGCGCGCGGACATTTTTTTTTTAATATTATAATTTGCATTTGTAAAAAATAGAAGCGGCGAATCCGACGAACTATATTAGAAATTGGTATGGCCTTAAAGTCAATATCATACATGTAAACTAAGACTGTTTCACATGAATGTTTCAATTTCATTATGCTGTTTATTCCTTGTCATCCCCCAATAGATGCTCTTCTGGCAAATCATGATCGTGCTTGGAATCAAATTTCAGTACTCTGATGACAGTCACACCTATCAAAAAGAAATTGAAATTTTTTATTGAATTTTTTTTTTAAAAAGTGCAACTTATACACTGTTATAAGATAAGATAAACCATCAAACTGAGTTCAAAGATACTGTCACATTTTCCGGTAGTCTATAATTATTTAAAAATATAGGTTTACAGGGAGTCATTTGAAGATGTTATAAAATAACATATTAGTTTTTCATGATTTCAAATAAAGACAAGAGGCCCAAGGGCCTTGAAACGCTCTTCTGATAAATTGTACAACCTATCACTTGTATTTGAAGCCTCTAATCCCAAGTATCCTATTAAAGACCCAAGTTGCATCACCTGACAAAGTTTTATGATTCTTAGCCAATTAGAACTACTTTCTGGTATACATTCTTGGAAATCACAAAATGCATCAAGTGACAAAGTATGATTACTCTAAGCCAATAAATACCTAAGATACTTAAATATAGCCATAAAATGTCAAAGGTAGGTCATTGTGACCTACATTTTGGTTGACATTTTTTAGAGTCCCAAGATGCACCTGCTGACTAAGTTTGATAATTCTAAGCCAATAAATACCTGAGATATTCAAAAGTAGGTCACTGTGACCTACTCTCTGGTCAACATTCTCAGAAAACCCAAGATGCATCAACTGACAAACTTTGATGATTCTTAACCAATAAGTACCAGAGATACTTAAATATAGCCATAAAATGTCGAAAAAAAGGTCATTGTGACCTACATTGTACATTTTTTAGAGTCCCAAGATGCATCTGCTGACCAAGTTTGATAATTCTAGGCCAATAAATATCTGAGATATTTAAAAGTAGGTCACCATGACCTACTTTTAGGTTGACATTCTCCGAAAATCCAAGATGCATCAACTGACAAAGTATGATGATGCTAAACCAATAAGCACTAGAGATACATAAATATAGCCATAAAATGTCAAAAAGTAGGTCACGTTGACCTACTTTTTGGTCTACATTCTTCGAAAACCCAAGATGCATCAACTGACAAACTTTGATGATTCTAAGCCAATAAGTACCGGAGAATAATTAAATATAGTTATAAAATGTCAAAAGTAGGTCATCGTAACCTACATTTTGGTTGACATTTTTCAGAGTCCCAAGATGCATCTGCTGACCAAGTTTGATAATTCTAAGCCAATAAATACCTGAGATATTCAAAAGTAGGTCACCATGACCTACTTTTTGGTCGAAATTCTCAAAAACCAAAGAGGCATCAACTGACAAAGTATGATGATTCTAAACCAATAAGTACTAGAGATACATAAATATAGCCATAAAATGTCAAAAGTAGGTCATCGTGACCTACTTTTTGGTTGACATTCTCGGAAAACCCAAGATGCATCAACTGACAAAGTTTGATGATTCTAAGCCAATAAGTACTGGAGATGCTTAAATATAGCCATAAAATGTCAAAAGTAGGTCACCGTGACCTAATTTTTAGTTGTCACTATCCGAAAACCCAAGATGCATCAACTCACAAAGTTTGATGATTCTAAGCCAATAAATACCTAAGATACTTAAATATAGCCATAAAATGTCGAAAGTAGGTCACCGTGACCTACATTTTGGTCGACATTTTTCAGAGTTAAAAGATGCATCTCCTGACCAAGTTTGATGATGTAGGTTTGAAGGTAATCAAAATGTGCCTTTTAAACAATTTGAAAACAAATGCCTGCAAAATTCTAAACGTAGGTCACGGTGACCTACTTTTTCTTAAATATGTTTTAAGGTCCCATGATGCAGCAACTTACAAAATTATATGATTCTAACCCTTTCAGTGCCTGAAATAATGGGATTAAATGTTTTAAAAAGGATAAGTCATAAAGTTCAAAAAGTAGGTCACGGTGACCTACTTTTAAGTTGACGTTGTTCAAGGACCCAAGATGCATCAACTGACTAAGTTTGATGATCATAGGCCTTAAAGTATCTAAAATATGCCTTTAAATCAATTGGAAAACAAATGCCCGCAAAATTTAAAAAGTAGGTCACCGTGACCTACTTTTGAGTTAACATGATGTAAAGTCCTAAGATGCATCAACTTACAAGATTTGATGATCCTAGTCCTTATAGTAAGCAAAATATGAACATTTTTATTAATTGTAAATTTAGGTCAACTTTAAAGTGACCTTGAGACCACGCCCTTTGCCCCAGGGTCATGCCTTGAACAATTTTTAATCTTCAACACATCCTGATCCTTGTATGTAAGTTTGGTGAAAATCTGCCTGGTGGTTCTGGAGAAGAAGATTTTTTAGCAACCAGTACTTTTGGTTTTGTTTTCCTGATTATCTCCCCTTGTTTCAGGGTCCCAACCCTTATTTTAGTATAAATGGTAGCCCTTGGGCCAAGGATACCCTGTGACAAATTTGAAACTGATTGGCCAAGGGGTTCTTGAGTTATGGTCCATATTCTAAAAAGTTAACGCACACCGCACGACGCACACCGCACACCGCACAAATGGCCATAGCATTAGCTCTTTGAGCCTTTGGCTCAGAAGAGCTAAAAATGTACATTACTTGTTCATATCAAAATTTATCAGGAATGGTAATGGTTAACAGTTGTTAACCGACTAATTAGCCAAAAAGATGGTATCCAGTTATGATTTTTTTATGTGTCAGGATAAGACCATTCGTAAAGGTGTTACAGCAATGAAGAACAATGCGCTAATGAAGTGACAAAATGCTATTGCATAAGGAACAAAGAGCTAGCGCAAAGTAACAATGTGGCTCTAGCTCATTTATAACACCATGCTAGTAAGTTTATGACAACATTCTGGCCAGTTTAAGACACTTACAAGGTAGCATGAAGTAAAAATGTGCTACAACACTAGTGTGTTTATGACAGCACAATGACAATGTACTTGTGCATTGTAACAATGTTGCAGCAGGCTTTTACACCACACAGTCAAGATTACATGTAATAGATTGTGTAAAGCTGTGTTGGCATGGCAGCATATTTTGTGTCAGCACAAGTTCATGTTATTTTAAGTTGCCTAAGCCTGTGTTAGCACATTGTTCCTAAACATGCTGAAGCACTTTTACAATTAGCCTTATCTGGACACCATAATTTTCATAACCAACTAGCCATGTTTTTTTTGTAAAAGTACATGTACCATGTGTACCAGGGTACATGTAAATCATTTTATTTTTAGATTTCCATATGTTTTAAAAAGACAAGGAATAAAATGATATTTTCTATAAGCTTCTATTCATTATAAGTGTTTGCCAAAGCATTTTTTCCTATATAACCAAAATACATCTTTGTCTTAATGGTAGCCTAGTGGTAGGGCATTCCCTTTATATAATCCTGAAGTTTAGCTTGATTTCTAGCCGGACTCATTGCTACGAAGTTCAACAGGAAATGCTGCTTCATCACATCTTAATTAAATTTACACATTAAAATATAGTACATTTGCGCAATCAAATTTGAGGCAATACAAACACTGATTACAGAATTAAATTTTCAAAGTTATCAGAAATTGTCAAAAAATAATTATAATAATGTACTTTCTACAGTCTTCTTGGATTAATTATTTGTTTAAAATATGCAAAAGGTTTTCATCACTATGGATGTGTGCGCCATATTCTATAAATAAAGGTTGTATTGTCAGTCTAACACAAATGCGGTAAACATTATTAATTACTTGATGTACGCTTTGATGCAAATTCTCAGCTGAGGACACATCAGTGCATAATCGTTTGACCTTAAATAATCTTGCTGCATTAGTGTTTATTTACTTCTGTTGGTATATAAATCCCTGAAACCGCCTCAAACGATACATGTGATGAATATTTTATGCTGTTAAATTCTATAATAATTTTATTTAATTTTAAAACTTTTTAATACTATATATATGCCATAGAGATATTTTTGTGGATAACATATCCTCTCAATGTCTGAATTTGTTTTTAAACTCTCATCACGGTCTTTGTTCATTACCCTGTAAATGAGCCCAGCTTTCAGTACTTCTGAGTACTTTGATTATTCACTGCATCAAACTTAAGACAAAAACATGATGCAGTAATGTTACTTAACCATGCACCCAGCATTTGAAGTGAATGAGACCTTAAAAACCTCATAGTACATGTTAGGACAATGTCACTGAGTTCCAAATAAAGGTCTAAATAAAAACTATTTACCGGTATATATTAACACCTCTAAATGAGTGAAGGAGTGAAAATTCTCAAATAACATTACCAATCAAAGTACCAATAAGAAGCTGATTCTTACATCACAGGTTCCAATCCCATTGCTAAATGCTTCAGACGGGTTACTCCAATGAGACCGCATACATCGAGATTCAGTGTCAAAAGGATCCCTTACTTCTCAAAGGCAATAAGTGCTGAGTACAAGTCTATATTTGCAGCTTACTATCCCAAGTGGTGGCATCATCAAATGACTGGAAAATGTTTGATAGGCCAATAATCAAACAAACCATTCCTGCAGTCATCTAAAAATAAGCAAACTTTCTATTATTACAATTGTTTTTACATCTTTCTTTTGAGATTTAACTAAGCAACAATTGTGCAATTTTTTGTCAATAAATTTTGATACTAAAGACTTTGTTTGAACAGCTATTTATAGCAATTACAGACAGCAGCACGAAGCGCTGCTCATAATGCAAGCTCTCATGACAACGCCTTGGTGAAGAGAAAATTATCACTTGCTTATTGATCCACACAATTTCTTTTCCGCAGTAACTTTGGACCCACAGTGCTTTGATTCTTAAAGATACATTCTTGCAAGAATTGATCAAAGTTTCCAAAAAATAAATTCACCTTGATTTAATGGATAAATTGCAGATAAATAGTGGGGGGAAAAATTCTTCATTAAAGTCAGCACTATTCAAGTTTTAGACTGGTAATGTCAGGCCAGCTAACTTACACCACGACATCGTGTGACTTCAAAGTCTAGTGCCCTGTTCACATGGAGAGTTTAATTCGCAGTAAATGATTGCAAAGTAAACTAATGCGAATCAAACTAATGGGAATCAAACTGTGTTAACATGACATCTAATGCAAATTAAACAAATGCGAATAAAAATTTTACTTCTACAGTCAAGTGTCAGTAAGGCTACCCACTCAAAAATAGCACAATTAAGTACTTAAAGCTGACCACCAATTTGAATTAATTTTGCCATTACAAATGCCTCAAAATTTAATTCGAATAAGCTTCCCTTTGTGTTCACATGGAGCTAATGCAAAGTAATTTAATTTGCAGTAAATTAATTCGAATTAATAAAACTAATTTGAATTAAACTCCCCCTGTGTACAGAGCATCGATGCACCAAATATCAAGTGCGGTTTGACAAGCCCGATCTAAATTAAAACTGAATAAGTATCTGCCCTCACCCTAAAAGTCACACCGTCAACATATTGTTACGGTGTATATTCAACAAATAATAGAGAGGTTGAGATTTCAAACGTGTACATGTACGGGTACGTCTAGTAGGGTAATAACCTAAATTCTGTGTGTATTACGTCATCAATTTTAGTGACGTCAAGATTGCAATAAGTTCTTAAAACTTGTAGAATGGAATCTACACGTAAGTGAAAACATGTAGCTTTAATAATAAAAATTAGCCAATTTAAGTGTGAAGATGTGATTGTTATGCATTATATAGGATGTTTACTTTCACAAGCACTTATTTTCATCAAGTTTTGTTTACTAACTGACGACAAAAAACCTTCTAAATAGTTGAAACAGAGACACCGATGGCGGTGTACACGTACATGTTACACGTCATAAAAATCTCAACAGACAAATTTTAAAAAAACGTGTAAGTGTACTTCAAAATATATACAAGTACACGTACGCGTACAAGTTTAAGATCTCAACCTCTCTATTAAGTGTAGTGTAAATTAACCCTCCATGGTTACTGCGGTATTGCTCTTTTGCAGGGCAAAATAATAACGTTTGGCAAAGTTTTTGTTGAGAGATAATTAAATGACATATATTTAACAATTACTTATATGTCATATTTCACCAAACTATATCATTTTGCCCTGCAAAAGAGCAGTACCGCAGTTACCGTGAAACGGTCTATAAGAGTATCACTATGATGGATAGTGGAGTGTTGAATTTTTTGTTTTGAAAGTGAGTCTTGTTGAAATTAAATGCTCACATATATTTAAATAAAAAATAAAAAGCTGTTGGGATTTTAAAGGCTAACAGAAAGCGTCTGAGCGTTAAAACAGATAATGTATCGGTGTGTCTGTGTATTTTTAAAAATATCAATGCTCTAACAGCTGTCTAAGCTGCCATAGTAATTTAAATTTTAGGTAAAATAAATTTCTAACCTTCATTCCGATAGTCCATGCCAATCAAACTTTAAAATGTCACCGTCGACTCTTTCATCACTCGATACATTTATCACTGGGAACCACGAACCAGAGTCAAGAGTGCTCAGCTTGTTAATTTAACAGTCGGAATTTCCTCGTAAACAATTCACACAAAAATTTATAAATCGGATAATTCTGCTGAAAATAATGCTCCAGAGGATTGATAAAGTACTTCGTAGCTGCAGATTAAATGTGCATGCATGTCTACATACGGTCTGTGGCTTGTGTGGTAAGAAATGCTCAACTTCACATGATTTCCAACTTTCAGTTTGTAAACATGTGTCCGACTTTTGGGACACACTAATAACCGGATATACGAGAGACCTGATATTTACCTGATGTTTTTATTTTAGATTAAATGACAATATTGAGTACTTCAAATGACTTATTTAAATACTTTATGACTATGATGCAAAATGATATACAGAAATTCGTTTGTTTGGAATATTTACTGACGATTTTGAATCAGGTCAAATAAGGTTTTTAGTATATCAGGTCTTTAGTACCTTCCCATTTCCCACAATGCCACGCGTTGTTTACAAACAAGAGGCCCCGAAAAGACTTCCTCTTAACTAATGCAGAAATATTTTGATTTTACCTATTGTTGTATACAACATCACATTATATTTCTTATTTAAATAAAAAGAAAACAGAGAAACACCGAATCAAAATAATATCTTTCAGATGCATCGATCAACTAAAACTATGCAAGAGGCCCAGTAAAGGCTTGGCTATAGTAGACAACTTGTTCCTGTAAGGTTTCTCACATATTTGTTTTATAAAGAGTATTAAATATAGCTTGAAGTTTATTTCTCTTTATATCAAACGACAAGATTTAATCAGTTCTAAATTATTTCAGTCAAACTTTTTCATAATAAACCAATATTTTTAGCTAACAGAAAAAAACGTGTATGAGTTATTAACCCCTAATTATAGGGGCCAGCCCCTTTTCCTTGATCTTATATGAAAGCTCTTGTAATTTTGCACAACTTTTGTAATATATTTCTTACCAAATTATTCACGGTTCAAAAGTTATTATACAAAAAGAAGCAAAATTTCATGGAAAAAAATTACTTAAATTTGCCGTCACATAGCTTCCGATCTTTAGGAAATCAGCTTATAATTTTATCGTTATGCACATCTACAATGTATTGGCTACAAGTTCTCCAACTTTCATGTAATTATCATAAGTGGTTCTTGAGTTTATTAGTGGACACGAGACATCAAAATTATCAATTAAAGGGCAATAACTCACAAAGTAAGGCATGTATCAAAAAATTGAAAGCAGATGTAAATAGGTGTAAATACAAGGTATCAAACCTGAAAGTTTCATAAAAATCAGTCCAAAGGTCTTTGAGAAATCGCCTGTCAAAAATCCGGCGGGAAAAAAAAAGCAAATAATAATAAGAAACAGTAGAATAACAGTAGGGTCTTCCGAAGGAAGCTCGGAAGACCCTAATAATAGGGAAAAAGAAACCGAACGAAAACAATAAGGTCTTCCGTTGGAAACGGAAGACCTTAACTAGAGCAAAGCTCGTTGCAAAGCAACGAGTAGGTCTTCCGTCCTGTTTGACCAGAAGTAGTTTTCATTTTTAGCGAATATGAGAAATAACGCCCAAAAAATGAGGTTGAATCCTCAAATTCTATGTTAATTAGTGCAAAAATAAGCCATTTTTTGCTACTTCCGGTTTGACAGGAAGTGACGACGACGGACAGAAAATTTATTTTTATGTTCCTAGTGACATAAGATACCCAAACTTGTCAAACTTGTCAAGATTGACCAAAATACGCGTTTTCCGACTACTTCCGGTTTTGCCGGAAGTGACGTC
>NW_026920597.1:0-17736 GCF_032062105.1 Saccostrea cuccullata
AGATTGTGACGCCACAAACAAGGAGCAAAACTTTATTCAGCATATCCTATTTATAGAATTTGTGTATGGCTATTTGTGTACAATTTTTTTTGTAATCTGAATTGTGGTTTTGTAGATATAGTAATAGTTCGGATTTTTTGATCACCCCTGGTACTAGTAGGTATTAAAACAAGGTCATTCATATCGATTATATGTGTCTTATTTCTTTGTGTTTCATTGGTGATAATTAAAATTTTGATAGATAATATAAGTTATCTATGGCAAACTTACAAACTCTTAATTTTTAACTTTGATGGTGCTCATTTTTCCTTACCTGGAATGAAAGAGTTTAAGATTTTTTTTTTATATCAATACGTACACTATTCAACAACTGTTCGATAATAATACTAAATAAATTACTTCAAGCCACACTATAACACCTTTCCTCTTTTAAAAGTGTTCATGTATTTGAAATATTTTGCATCTGTAATTTTCTTCTACATTTGAAGATTGTTATGTCCCTCCATATTAAGAAGAGGTCTGGAAAACAAAATTCTGTGCTAAAAATAGACCACGTGCTGCTATCCATGAACTACTTTCATGGTTCTTTGCAGTCTTTTTGAAGACAACGGTACCTTGTTTTGAACTTGAAATTATCATTTAAAAGTGCAAAATTTGGACATTTTCTCAACATATGGTTGTAGAGAGCACATTAATGCACACTTTGCATATTTTTTTGGATTTTCAAGGCTCTGCTGAATTAGTAGCTGTGCAGTTCTAAAGAGCATATCAAAAGCATTTTTCTGCAAAAGTATAGATTATATATACATAACATGCATTCAGTTATGCATATTTATTCTATCTTTATCATAAGGACTTAAAATTTGATCAAAATATAATGTATTTTAGCCATTTGAAGAAATGTTTACATTTTGTTCTCACTGCACTAAAGGTGGCCGGACATCCCCCTTAAGCATTATCGATGAAAATCGGTCGGCTAAGCAAAATTATATTTACCATCATATAATATATTCTGGTAAATGTTATAATTGAACTTGATAAAAACTTACATTCTATCGTGCATTATCGAGATAAAAATGTCAAGGTTGTTCATGGTAAACATGTGGGGAATACCTTATTCTTCAATAGTTTTCATCTTAATTCTACAGATGTTTTGTTAAAAAAATCTTTTTGAGGAAAAAAAAAAACAAAAGCACGTGTTATCTTTTTGTTCTTTTAAAATATGTTTGGGGTGTGTAAAAATGCTGTTGTCTGATTGGACAGAAAAATAATTACGTGTACTTGATGTACATTTATAGCAAGATTCGGTTATCGTTCTTGACTTACATATTTAGAAATGCCGCATACCTGTTAAACCAGTCAATCGCATGATTACCTCTTCTTCAATAGTAATGGCAATGCAACTGTCAGATAAGTGTACAAAGTTTTACTCATCTTTACTTTTAAAGTACATAATTTATTAAAAAATGTACACATTCAAATAAAGGATTTTGATGAAAAACTGAATGTTTACATTTATTATTTAAAAAATGATCACAGAGAAAATATCGACGTTTGTGGTCATGAAATGTAGAATTATTTTAACTTTTTGGTAATTTAGTTCAAAACTGTGCTCGAGTATGACTGAGCAAACCATTTTTAGTCAAAAGTGATCTAAATATTGAGGCCATTTTTAGGTCACCTAAGTAAACTCAAGTGATCAATTGCTATCCGTTTTCTCGCGTCGTCATACGTCGTGCGTCGTGTGTTAATATTTAAACATTTTCAGCTTCTTCTCAGCAACCGCTCAACCAATTTCAACCATATTTATGGTATAGCATTTATGGGTGATTGTTGTTTAAGAGTCACGTAGAACAACGAATTGTCCTCGATTTGAATAATTTTCTGCTACATATCATTTTAATCTTTTTTTAATTGAACATAGGTGTTTTATATTTTTCTGAAAGATCTTACTTGGTCATTAAATAGTTGCGATTGATTTATCATAAGCTATATCATCTTCGACCAATTATCGTTTAGAAAAGTTAGATTGAATCTGAAGTTTTCTTCAAAGGAAACATTGAAGCATGTCATTCGGCGGAAAGAATGTGTATATCACAAAATTTAAATCTCTATGCATTTAAGCCAGCCTGAGCCAATGCATCAAAGCTCTGAACAAAGTTGGTCGTATATCCGTTTAGCTGTTGTTCATTCCAATGTTTTTATCTGTAAACAATTTGAATAAAGAGGTCCTATTTGGAACCCAAGAACCAAATTACACACACATTCTCAATATAAGGGCACAAATGCCTCTCTTATTTTTTAAAAAAATGAAGTTCAAGATAACAATTTTTCTATCAATTACCTTTGTAAGAAAGTATCTGAAGATTATGTTTTCAGATTTTTTTAATCAAATTTTAATACATGGAATAATGACAAGACGGTAAAGTAGAGGGTGATTTTATTCAGAAATGTAGCTTGAAATGTACGTTACTCTTTCTTCGATGTCCAAAAAGATATGTCCAATAAAATGTAGTCATTAAAATCACAATTGGAATATCTCATCTTAACACCAGCAAATCCTACCAACTCTGTCAGCAACATGTTTTCTCGGCATACGAACGTGCGTTTGATTTTTCCTTTCAAAAACAAAGGTTACTTTTTGATCCAGATGTATAAAAACATTTTTTAAATATATGCTTTAAATTTTTCTCTCTGTTTTGTTTAGAGCGATCAGTTTGGAATCTTGTCATTTTCTATAGATACTGGAACTTAACATGTAAACGTAGTAAAATTCTATTTTGTAGTTACTGTCTATTTTAACATCGATCCATGTCCATTTAGAAAACTACCTAAATATAACGTACATTTCATGATTTATTTCTGTTTGATAAAAAGCTTAAAATTCATCTAAAAATTCATCGTTTTGTTTCAGTTTATTCCAAAATAGATTTTCTTTGTAATCACATTTTGTTATACATGTATGTCACAATCACCACTATAAAGACACGATTGCCTCAGAATATGAGTAGGTAACGTACATTTCAAGCTTGTAATAATATGTAAATTAGTAATAAGAAAACATTGAAAAAAGCAATTATTGACATAAAAATCATTTCAATGAAGCGTTTTAACACAGTAATATAAGAAATCATAATGTAACAAACGTGGTTATTTGTCATCAACTACATGAATGTCACGTCACTTCGGTAACGTTCATTTCACATATTATTGGGGAGTCCCCTCCACCTCAGTTCATTACCATTCTTTTGTGCTGTTTCGCTGAAATTGACACCGGTCGTAGCCTAGTTACTTCTACAAGTGTGCAAGGGTACAGACAAAAAAATAAGAGTCAGACGTCTTTTGCTATGATCTAACAAATGCTCGTGTTTGGCCATTGAAACTTAACATAAATCTATTCCGAATATATCCATCGACAGTCTTGTTAACAATTTCATTTAGTATTTTGCAACATCGTTTGTCAAAACACAAACATACGTGCTTTTCAGCAGATCTGGGAAAAATATAACCCAAAATGCAATGATTCAAACAAAACTGAGTAAATTAAATGTGTGCCTTTCAGTATTTGAAATGTACGTGACCGTCTTGTGTTCTGTGTTTATTTGTTTTGTTTCTTCTTCTTTCTTTTTTTTTTTTTTACCAATTATAAGCTTATGCATACCTTGTTTTAAATTATCAACAACAATTAAATTAATATTGACGAAAAGTCGCATATTAAAAGTAAACAAACTGCAGAAAGGTTGTCAAAGATGAATTTAAGACACTTAGAGAAATAAATTTTCTAGCATGTGGTAACAGTCTACCACATTTACGAGGATTGAGGGTGCATTTAGATGGATTTATGTAGTTAGTAGTCAAATGGATTGTAACGATAATTTTGTTTCGCTCGTGTAAACACAATTCATTGACTAAGTAAAAAAAATGTCAGTTAGAAATACGCAAAATGTACGTTACCATACGTAACGTACATTTCAAATATAAAAATCAATTCTCTTCCACAAGCGTACGTTAGACACGCAATATATTGATACTATTTGAACTTGCATATCATAAGAAATGCATCGTACAGGTTTCGTATTCAGAAATATATACCAGGTATCAAAATTATATTACATATAATTGACCTTAATATATTTTTTTTCCTCCGCAGAAACGTTTCTTTTCATTAATTTTGGGATTTAGCCGACCACCAACCTTTGAAACTTTCCTTTGTGTACACATTCGAGTGTGTGAAAGTATGAGAATACATGAAAATTCGTGCGATATTTACTTAATTCGAATTTCATGGTAACGTACATTTCAGTAACGTACATTTCAAATGATCACTTTTCATGTAAAAAATAATTTTTAATTGTGTTAAGCAAAACGTCTTTGCCAGTTTACAGGATACATGGGGTTGCTTATTCAGAGTCGTCTCTACTTTGATCTTAACAGTATTCTTAATGGAAGAATATAGGTAACGTACATTTCTTTGATCTCTACGATTGAGAATGTCTTTCATTCCATAAACATATTATAAAAAGTTGCTCAAATTGTTCAATTTCATGTTACATTATCTAAGTAGGAGTAATTAATCCTTTGAAATTTCAAATTTAGCCCATCAATAAACTAGTGCTAATTGTAACGGGGACCGTTACAGATGTTCCCCAAACGCTCCCCAACTCCCTTTTGGTGCCATATTCCCTGGAGGCTTCATTAAATAGGACAAACTCTATGCATTTAAGACTTGAACAACGTTTACCCAGAAGTGTACCAAGTTCATTCAAATTTAAGCATTGCACGCGTGCGCATGTGAATGCATGTGCGTAATGACCATATCATCTTGTCTACACAATCTATATATTTTGATATACTAAATATTAAAGTATTCAATCCAAAAGTATTAAAAAATACGCCCATTTAAGTGTATTTGTTATTTTACTCTTTTCACGTGCACGCACGTGCATACATGAGCATGGTGACTATACCTTCTTGTAGAAGTCCATTACATCTATCTATGTTCTAAATCCCACCCCGTTTGGTTGTAAACCAAGGGAGTTATAGCTGTTTAAAGTTTAAGCCAAGCAGATTGCAGCGCATGTACACGCACGTGCATGCATGTGCATGGTGACCATACCTTCTTGTAGAAGTCCATTATATCTATCTATGATCCAAATCCCACCCCGTTTGGTTGTAAACCACGTGAGTTATAGCTATTTAAAGTTTCAGCCAATCAGATTGCAGCGCACGTGCATGCACGTGTTTTTATGATAGTTGCTATATATTATGTTGTAGGATATCCTAATGCATGGCTGTGTTCAAAATTTCAAAGGATTTTGTCAAAAAACAAGAAAGATATTGAGACTTTAGTTTCAGCCAATCAGAGCGAAGCGCACGTGCATGCGCGTGAGATCTTGCTATTTTGACCATGTCATCTTGTCTATATTACTAATCGTATCCTTACATTATGAGTTTCAAAAAAATTCATCAAAAAATAGAAAAGTTACGGCAATATCCATTATATTGGTCATTTCACGTGTTGCACACGTGCGCGCTCTTGCAAGCACGTGCGCGCAAAATGACCTTGATTCCGCAAATCTACATAACATGTCTACTGACCCTAAAAAGGTTTTACCTACATCGGACGAACAGTTTACAAGATCATTCCCGGACAAAAAAGTACCCAGGAAGAAGAAGAAGAAAAATAATAATAACTAGATGCGTTCTTGTTGCTGGAGCAACAAGCAGGTCTTCCGACCGACTTTTTGATAGAGTTCTATGCTGTGCCATCACATGAAATAGATTTAAGAATGTATTTCTTGTTAAAGTTTTCTCACAGCAGTCTCTCAACATACATCATGGTTACTACAGGTCTCTCTCAAAATATCTCAAAAAAGAGCTTTTAAAAATCGGAAAAATCTTCCATACAAGTTTAAAAAATGAGAAAAGTCACTTGCAATTGAAAAAAGACATAAACAAAGAAAAAAATTTTGAATCGCCCACGGCGGGATTCGAACCCCCGACAGTGTGGCAAACTTTGGTTCGGTCGTATCTTTTCAATGTATGCACGCATCAAGATACTGAACATATATTTAGAATTCTCATCAGACA
The DNA here is from genome assembly GCF_032062105.1 of Saccostrea cuccullata. Taxonomy (NCBI): domain Eukaryota; kingdom Metazoa; phylum Mollusca; class Bivalvia; order Ostreida; family Ostreidae; genus Saccostrea; species Saccostrea cuccullata. The sequence goes on from NW_026920597.1 coordinate 6,091, forward strand.
AACTATAAACCCTGTAAATCCTAAAGAAAAATATTGAAAAACAAAAAAGTTGAGAAATGGGACTTTTTGAATTCACTTCCGTTTGCGACCGGAAGTGCCGACGACGAAAAATAAAGGTCGTTGCCCATAACGGAGTTCGATGTTCTATCACCTCAGTGAGTTTCACTTTCATATCTTAAGCCGTTCTCAAGAAAACTGCTGGACAAAATGCCTTTTAAAAAAAACAAAAATCCCCAAAAATCGCGAACAAAAGCGAATTATGAAAAAATGAAAAACACGTCTGGAGATATTCTCATGATGCATCTTCCATGAGAAAATCTTTTAAATCCGTCCACGCACAGCTGAGATATCGGCTGTACTATGAAAAAAGAATAATAATAACAAAAAACAGAAGGAAAACAATAAGGTCTTCCGAAGGAAGTCGGAAGACCTTAATAATAAGAAACAGAGTAAAAACAATATGTTCCCCAACTTCGTTTGGGGAACATAATAAAGGAGAACAAAACTATCAGGTGTATAATCTTTGTGTTTGCTTGTAATGTGGTTGAAATAGAATTAAGCGACAGGGACATTGCACAATAAAAATTATTTATTATCACAAAGAAAATGTATTTATTGTTATGAAAAGAAATATATATGATACAAGGTTTAACTTATCAGAAAATTTTTACTTGAGAATCAAAACTATATATTACACAGAAGGGATTCAGCATAATATTTGCCTCGGCGACAGTAACGTACATTTCAAATAGGCTACTATATTTGAATTTGGAGCTCCTTAAATACCCTTTCAGATCGATAATTATATGAATTCTTATTCATTGTTATATGACTATTTATAATGTTGATTTAAAAATTACATCAGTGGTATTTCTTCTAAATGAAAACGAGGCGACATTATTTGAGCCCTTATATTGAGAATGGGTGTACTACAAAATATGATCCCAAATTTTAAATTTATCAAATGCAAGTCTCGAAACTCAAAGGTCAAGCAATCAAAAGTGTAGTTTTCCACAAAAAGGATTTGAATCAATGAATACACCAGCAGGGAAATATGAACCCAAATATTGAACTTTATGGCTTAGATTTAAGTTGTTAAGAGTGGGTCAAACTCAAACATGTATGTCAAGGTCAATTTGTAAAAATCAATGATACCCAGGGAATTTAAGAGGACCTAAAAACCGAGCAATAATTGTTCCAAATTTATGACCAATTTTAAAGTATTTAGAAAATTTAGACAACGTCAAAAGATCAGAATTGTTAGTTTTGGTGCAATTTTAAATAACCCTTATTCAAATAATGTCCTTAATTGAAGCAGTCCCAAAATTCGGTAGCCTTATTTCGGTAAATTTTCCGTCAGTCCTGGGTTTTTTTTGGTCATAAACTGCTGCAGAATTACGTCGAACATTGCAGATATTTAGGACACAATATGTAGATGTGCATATTACCAGGAAATTCGGATTCCTTTAATTATCCGGGACTTTCTGCACTTTTCAACTTAGATTTTTGCCCATACCTTGAATATAGAGAGAAACAATTTGTCAACACAACTCCTCTTTAACCACTGAACAGAAATTCGTCAAACTATGACCGCGTGGTTTGGGTCTAGAAGAGGTGTCGTTGATCGGGCAAGAGGGAATGTTGACAGGGGGAGTGAGTGGCGTCGTTGGCAGGAAGTAGTAGAACCTGTATTCCAAGGACTCTTCCCGGTGACACAAATTAAAATCCAAAGTTACAAGGAATATGCATGGGCTCCGAATTTATTAACAGTTTCCAACGATGGAAATGAGTGCTATGGAACAAGAATAAATAGTAACCAGTTGGATATGGCCATTGCCTCCAAACTGATAAAGTAGAAATAGTTACATCATGATGGGGAAACGAGTCGGATGTGTGGGCGGTTATACACTCGGTCTCCGAACTGATAAGTAATTTTACAATCGTAATTAAGGGGAATTGAACAATGAATTAAAAATGACAGGTGGTGACAATGAGTAAAAGTGATACAGTGAACAATTATTCAAATGCTTTGATGACATGGACATAAAGAACGCCGCTAATTAAATAATTATATTGTGTTTGTTAAAGTGAGTAAAAGGTTTTTAAACATAAACACTCTGCCCCTTGGGTGTTTGATAAGTGTCACTCAGTAATTTGAAAATGAACAATTTTAAATCTTAAGATTTGTCAAGTCTATAATTTATAAAACAAAATAAATTCAGAATATTAATAAAATATCCTATTAAAACAAAAATTATTTTTAAAATATAGAGTCCAAAATGAATTATTCATAAAACAGTCAATTCCACAAGGCGATAAAACTTTGCAGATATTTAGGACGCAATGTGTAGATGTGCATATTACCATGCCATTTCGATTCCTTTATTTTCCTGTGAATTTCTGCACTTTTCAACTTAGATTTTTGGCCATACCTTGAATACAGGGATGAACAGATTGTCATCTTCTCACGAACCGCTGCACACAGTTTGGTCAAACTCTGCAGATATCTAGGACACAATGTGTAGATGTGCATTTTATTTTATCGGGAAATTCGGATTCCTTCATTTTTCAACACTTCGATTTTTGAGGGAGCGTGAGGTATGTGAGCTTGCTCATTTTTACTTTCATCTCACATGCTGAGGTTTGTTTGTTAATTCTTAAGAAAATTTTAAAAAAGTTTTAAAAAAGAATACAGTAAATTCATTTCTATATATTCTGTCAATAGTTGTATAATACATTAATACATGACCATCTCAATGTAAATGTTCTCTTCTATAGTAAAAGAGCTGCTAAAAGATAATTATACTTATCAATTTTTGAAATCTAATTTAATCCTAAATTGCAATCTCTGGTGCATGATTTGAAAAATAATTCTTTAAAACATGGAAATATTTAAATGATATACTAACATGATTTGAAATAAAAACTTATTTCTGCTTGTATTCCTACATATTTGATCTCGTCGTTTGACTAAGAGTGTACGAGGGCTGTTCAATAAATAATGTCCTGAACTGTATGACATACAATACAGATATCAAATGACATCAAGCTTGACTTTTTCTCATTATTTAATCTTTAATGAATTTATAACAGTTTATGTGATAATTTTTCATCACGCAGTTTCATTGTGGGAAGCTGGAAAACAAGGGCTGTTCGAGACACTGCATTATAATATAGATTATTTAAATAAATATGAGATAATCTTTTTTAATTGTGTGGATAGCATTAAACAATAAGACACAACTTGGTACATCATGGAAAGTCAGCTTCAGGATGAGTTAACTTGTAAAGCAACTTTCTCTTACTCTTCAACATCCCAGTGAGTTTGGTCAATAATAAATGGCAGAGAAAGCAAAAGCAAAAATATCATGGGCTGCATTATTCAATTAAATGAATGGAAAAGAATAAGTAAACTAGAGTGAAAATAAAACCTTCATTAAAGCTGCTGTAAAATTTGTTAAAAATCCCAAAGAAATATTCACTGACATATGTGACATTTACTGCAACCAATGCCTGTTTTGTAGACAAATGAGCGGGTGGATTTCAATGATAAAAAATTATTTAATGGGCATCAGAAATGGGTACCGTCCTTGCCAACAAAAATTAAAACAACTTATGTACTGTTTGCCAAATTTCAACAAATAATATTTGATGATGTATGATTGACTTTAAGACACATCAAATCTGATCAACATCATTTCGGGGGTAGTTTACACTGTTTTTAAGAAACGTTTGACGGTTAAAAAAAAAGCTTAGTACTCAAAGGTCACCCTACCGTATATTTTGAAAAATGAGTGAAACGACAGCTTGTACGAATGTCTTAAAAAATATTTTAAAATATCAGTTATTTAAGTTATCCACGTTTTTTGATTTTCAAACGGATAATGGACCTTGAATCTGTTGCTTAAAACTCTCAAAACAAAATTTACCATAAGATGTACTTGATAAAAACAGCGAATGTCTGACAAGAGCAAAGAATTGCAAGAGCACAAAGACAGACTTAAATGCAATTTTCTTAAATCTTAGTGGTATTGTTGTTCAAATTCGTATTTGGGGAGACAGTTTAATTTCTCGAGGAGGCTAGAAAGCAAAGTTTTGCAAAAAAATCGAAAGTTTATTAGAGGAAGGACCCAGAATCAGGAATCCACTACATTAAATTTCTTCATGACAGCGTCCAAACCCGCACGCCCTGAAGAGTAAAGGATTTTCGGGATAACAGAAGGTTAATGTTTTTTCACATAACCAATATTCGCCAGATCTATGATCTTTTGACGTGTTTCTATTTCCAAACTTGAAAAAACACCTTTCAGAAGGAAGAAACAAGACCAGGAAATCATTGGAGCTGCCATTTTCCAGTATACTTAGGGTCATATCCAAAAATGAGTTCTAAAAACAATCAGAATTGGATAAAAAATGTTACGGACATGTGTTTTAATTAAAAGAGAATATCAAGTTAAATCGTTAAGACTAAATCATTGAAAAGCGTCTTTTTTTCTTCTTTTCGAGCACCTAGGACATTATTTATTGAACAGTGCTCGTATTTGGCAACATAATGGATAAAAATTTACACAGAATTACATTTAAGTGTAAAAAATCTTCTAAAATCTGATAAAGAACAGCGATATCATATAGATCCCACTGTGTACAATGCTAATCGAAAATCTATTTGATTTGGATCACTAGCTATATTTGTTTGGATCATTCGAAGTTTCTGTCTGCACATTTGCACAAAATGTATTTTATACACGTTTTCTTACTAATAATAGAACTACTTCAACCAATATGAAACTTCTTGGTATATTTAAAAATTATCATGTTTTTGTGCCATCCAGCCTTCCTTAAACATTGGTAGCACAAGTTTTTTTAAGCATCTGATGGTCATTTTTCGACTTATCAGCCAACTGAATGGACTTTTAACATTATTTCAATAAAACGTTTATTGTTATGTTTAATATAAATCCTTATCAAACGTAAACTATCAAATTTGACGACAAGGTCTTCATTATTATATCTTGAAAATCACATCAAATATGCACCTACCCAACTTTTCCAGAGCTATTTTAGGTTTGCGTAGAAAATATCCATAAAACTACCTTTGTTGTCATGACAGCTATAGTTTTTTTCTAGTATACTTATAGGTCTACTGCAATAAGCAAGATAATTTATTGACGTTACTTTGTGTTTACAGCAGTCGTGTACAATATTTTCTTCCTCAAACTCCTCTTACATTTCAACATAGGCCCAATCATTAGGAGGTCCATTGGTCATATGTCTCACCTTGAGCGTTTTAGGCTCAGTCAGTGAGTGTGATATATCTGCATTTATATAAATTATAGAAAAAGAAATATGGCCTTTCATGAAAGTTTCTTTTTATTTTCTAATGGAAACAACTCTAATGAAGTTTTTTATTTCGTTAATTTATATGTTTAGTTCCATTTTTTAAATTCCGGAATAAAGGATGGATCCAGCATAAATTTCTAAGGGAGAGGGGAGGGGGGGGGGTTACATTTTTTTCCATGACTCTAAAAGTTTCCAACACTAAAACCCTTTTTATGGTTAGGGAGGGGGTCGGCTTAATTGGTGGATATGCTGCATTCTACCATATATATTCTCATTTTTCCTATCAAACTTATGACAGTCATTCATCAACAAAAACATACCATAGTAAAAATTTTAATGTCGCTTACCAATTTACTATTGTAAAATTTTAAAGATCGATTTCAACTCTTAGACTTTACATATTATACACATGGTTTTGTAAACATTTAGTGATATAAACTGTTTATACATTCAAAGTTTTGATAAGAAAATATAATGATTAAAACGCATTCAGCTTCAAATCTTAATGCCGATTCGTTCATTTACAAATTTCAATTCAACTAAACATAAGCGTTACGAAAAGATGAAAATATTAAAAGAAATGTTCATATAATAAGAAACAAACGGTTACTACATTTCTTGAATAATCTTTTTTTCATAAAAATCAATACATAAATCCCTGATAATCAACTTACTTCCGTAACTATATATATGGTCTTTTATCGTAGACTGACTGTTAAGAGTTTGTGTTTCTTGGGGAGGGGGAGCAAAGTTATTTTTATATGGTTACTTTAATATTCTTAAATTTTAGTGAAGTTGAAAAACTTATAAGGTCTTGAACCCCTGACCTATTTCCGCTTTTCTGGGTCTGTCTATGGGGATAAAATGCCAAATTTTCATTAAACTTGAATCTTCGTAATTCTGTTTCAGATTCTTACTTTTAAGTTCTGATGGCTGAGGATAGTAAAAATAGGTGAAATATTACAAAAGTTGCATTATAATCTCTTTATCATAGATTTATAAAAGAGAGAGAAAAGTGTATGAGGCGGGGTCAATTACCCGCTCTATGACGAAAAAGATAGATTTTTCTAAAAATGTTGTCGGTAATGTCATCTTCAATATATTTGATTCATACATGTATACTAGTATTGTACTGAAATACATTTACATATTGATTGAAAATTGTTTTTTAATCTTATTTAGTTGAAAATGGGAACGTTATTAATATTAAATGATTCCAGCCATAGGAATTTACTGTCTTTTTGAATATGAATGGAACAGGTTTCTATTTTAAGTCTTGTGTTTAAAGTATGGAAAAATAAATGCACTGTGGGTTTTTTATTCTTAATGGAGTCAAAACCCATTCTATTTAAAAGTCGAATATTTCTGTATTTTAAAAAAGTGAGGATAATGAGCATTGATTTATGTCGAAAAATTTAGAAACAATACAAAAATGTGAGCAGGGCATAATTACAGAACCCCCACCCCGGGAATACCAGAGATTGGAACAGTGGCTAGGGGGAGTAATCATCCTTTGTTAATCGGTCACAATCGTTGTGAGCCCTATCAAGTAAACGGAGCATTTCGTAATCAAATTTAGTATAAAAACAAAGGTCTAACAGTTGGGTGATCGAAGTAAGCCAAAAAAGGACAAAAGATAAATTGAATACATGTAATAGGTGGCAAAAAAATTTTGTCTCGACAAATTCGTTTATTTAAAGCAAACTGACACAACCATCAAGAAGACACCGTAGCATATAGTGTTTAACGCATTCAGTCTGACGCCTATCATGAGCTTTGGGGAGAGTTCGAATAGTTTTGAGCCCTTTTTTCCTAAACATAAATGAAAATATTGAGACCAAAAGCAAAACAATCGGTATTTATCAATAGTTTTTTAATGACATAAACTTGAGAAAGTGTCTTTGGATTATACTTCCCCTATATACACCTCCATACTTCAAGAAGTATTCTAGGCAAATCAAAGATAGCATTTCTGTATCAATCGCGACTAAACGGAAATCAAGTATCGCACAAACACCAGCAATCATAGCACATTTCATCAAATTATGTAATTATTTATTTCTGTTTAACTTCATTCGACTGATAAATGTTTCTCTTGTGATCATGAATGCCAAAATTTTTTTTCAAAACTGTAAAATCGCGATAATTTTATCAAAAAACAATAAATATTAATTTCATGCAGATCACAAAAAAGTATCCGAAAAAAGTATAGCCATCGCAAAAATATGTTGCAAACATATAATAGCATTCACTCAAAACAAGAATAGCCCAATTTCTCAAAAAAGCGTAATTTATAAAAATCAGATGATGTTTCGTGGGTGAATTGAGGTGAAAAATTAAAAACAATAACTTTTACAACAGAAGATGAAAAATTAAGAGCAATTGAAATAATTCAAAATGAGCGAAAATCCCATTTTAACTTAGTAAATGAGAACGGTATCGAATTTCTTACATGTTTCAACTTAAAAAAAATCTCAAATAAATTTTCCTTGATTCTATAAAGGTTTAATAAGTTTTCTAATTTCTTAAAATTACTTTTACCCATTCTTTACCTGCAGAATTTTCTTGTTAACCCATAATGCATCAGAGTACTCAAAGCAATTTAGCAAGTGATCCAAATCACGTAGATTTTCGATTAGCACTTTGTATACACTGTTTGTGTCATTTGCAACTAAAGAGCATATTCAAACAATATTAACTAATTAAAAAACTTTTCAATTTCTATTCACCATGCATTTGTATAACGTCATTATTATCCGGAAAATCATGACGATTTCCTTTCATATCTTACACACTCCCAGGCTTGGGAGTTTCTATTGTAAACACTTTTTATGTAACCATAAATTATCAATTACCTGATTAGAAATGATAATTAAATCGAAACATACCAACAACAATAAATACTAAAGTTTAAAGCAAGTTTTTAAAATATTGTTCTCATGATTTTTCATGTTTTCATTGAAAAATATTTTAAGTGAACTGATAGAAAAACAACGTCTCATTTCCCCATGTGCACTTTCTAACACAATCACAAATAGAACGGTTGCTGCGGCCGATAACAATGAACTAACAATATAATAAGTATGAAAAACGTCAGTCAGCATATGACTAAATGATAAATTATATTTACTGACAAGGTCATTGTATCGACCAAAGAACTTGCAAAATGATGACTTTAAATGAGACTGCTGATATTCTTGTTTCGTCAACGTATCAATAATTTACCTCGATTTAGAAATTGTTCGTACGTAGAGCATGCTCTTGCGTATCGAATCAACTGAGATATATACACGCTGTATGCAGGTGATGAAGGTATATTAAGCAATTAAGTAAGGGAAGTTGACGATACATGGGTTGAAAAGTTAAAGTCATCACGTTTATCGTAGAGCTTGGAGTTACCCTCACCATTAACGTCTTTTTCAAGTAAAATATCCAAGTATGAAACAGATGTGTCAAACTCTGTAGTATCGTTTATCTCAAGTTCACCAAGATATATCGTATCGACATAGGAATGGAAATTACTTTAGTTAATTGACAATATGTCGTTGTAAATGTTGAGTTTAAGGTCACAACAAGTGCTTTCTTCTTTTCACGCATAAGACTTTGCACAAAGTCTGCTTCATATGGATACAAAAATAGGTCTGTTAATAACTGAGCGCAATTTGTACCGATGGGAACTGTATTTATGACGTAAATTATATTATATAAGAGGGTTGAACCAAAAGTAATGTCACAACTTTAATAAAATTGCTCTAAATCGACGTAAAGCAACAAAATTATACATGATGAAAGCTTTAATTATTTGAAATCAGATCTGAAAAATTCAAAGGAATATGATGTATACTTTCCAAAGTATCGTATTTTAAACAATGTGCGTTTATGGTAGTCGCCGCACTTAAATGTAACGTCATATGACGGATAAGAACCGCGCGTCATACTTTTAAGCGTTTCCCCTTCGTTTCATTAAAAAAATATTTGTGATTTGCTAACACTTTCACCAATTCAACTTTTTTTTTTTTTTTTTTTTTTAGAATTTTTGGTACCATTTTAAACAGGCTGTTTTGATTATTAAGCCCGATGTAAAATTTTTAAACAGTAGCATAAGACAAACTTAAATCAAAGTACTCAGAAGTACAGAGAGCCTGGGTCCATTAGAGAGCAGAAATCAATTTGAATTTCTTACATGAATCATACGTTTATATTGTATTAATAGATAAAAAAAAGAATATCAGATTTAAAATTCTGATGAAAAAATCATTTTAAATCTATCAATATAACTATAGATACACTCACAGTGAGTTTCTATCCTATTACCACGGTCCGATTTTGTCAGAATCAGAATTAATCTGGTACCGCAACTGAAAATAAACAAATTGGCCAGTCTGGTTCCTCTCCTGCTTTTCTTCGTATGTGTAGAGAACTAAGATACATGTAACACTGATTATCAAAACTCCTTACACCAAAGAACTATGCTTCTTAGACTTAAAACTGAAGTTTCAAAGGTACAAAATATGTTTATTTATATAGATAAAACTTCGTTTTATTTCTGTTGCTTTATTTTGTGTTTGCATTATCTCAAAAGCGGTTAGGAGTAAGAACTATATTTTACACGTAACTTTAAAATGGTGACTATGGGGTTAACATCCTGTCTTGAACAGGATCACATAAGCCGGCAATTGCTCTTTGAGCAATAAGCCCGGCTTAAAATCACATGACATTTTATACGTCTGTCTTTTTGACAACGTCAGACACCATTGAACGTTTCCGTCAGATCTCCTATCTATCGGTCTTCTTGTCCTCTGCTGATAATTCAGTGACCAATCACCTGCCCAATATTGCTGAAACCATGTATTAAAATATCTCTTATTTACATTCTTTATTCTGTAATTCTGATAAATTAACGTAACTGTCTCTTGTGATGACTCTCATATTTTGAAGCAAAAAATGCATTACAACTCGTCGAGCCGTTTTTTCCCCATTTTGACAATCCTTTTGTTCAATTCAACAGTGAGAGTAAAACAACAATGTTTAAGGGATTCCAACCCTCAGCCAGGAAGGACAACTCTTTAATTTATGATTTAATTCAAAAAGTCTTTAAATGAAGCTTGAAAATTAAATCTTCTCATGCAACAATTTTCATTATATGCCTCTCAATGTGAATTTTATCTTTGCGCATCAAGTATAGTGTTGCTCCAATTCCGCTCTTGCTTACAGAGCCATCTGTAATGATCCATAAATTGTCATCTCTGGTTGAAAGGTAGATTCCTTTGGAATCTTTAAGTTTTGTCTGGGCTGTGCGGAAGTGTTCTATCAACTCCTCAGACCACTTAACTTTGTCTTTTGACTGAAGACCACTGATAGCATTCTCCAGTGGGGCAATGGCATGTGCACAACCAGGTAAGACACGGGATAACATTTTGTAGGCCCGAATAAATGAGCGAAGACCATGGACATAATCCGGCAATTTGCATTTAGCCTAAACAGTGACTTTATGAGGGCTTGCTGAAAGGCGGTCTTGTGTCCAGATCCATCCTGATATTGTAGTAGAACGTGGGCAGATTATTGTTTTGGTTGCTAATAACTTCAGACCACAGGCATCCAGAGCTGTCATTATGTTGACCCAGTGTCGTAGAAGTTCTTCAGGGTTGTTTCCGCCACAGTACAGATCATCAGCTAATTTTGACACATATCCTGCTTGTAGATGATCACCTAGGAATCTGCACATAAGCTCTTCTAGAGCAGTCTCAGATCCCGGTGTAACGTTGAATTTTGACCCGAGTTGAAAATTGACCCTGGGGTCATTTTTCAACGTTGAATACTGAGACCAAAGGTGTTGAAATTAGACCCTAATCCTTTGAAAAACTGAGCCGGATCTCGTGGGAATTTTGATCAGGAAACCGGTTCAAAATTCAACACCATAAAAGCACATATTAATTATGGCTGTTTTCACAACTGTGATTTAATCGATTGGTATGCAAGGCGCCGTTTTGGTATTTACTGCCAAAAGTAATATCACCTATTCGAAAAGGTGATATCACCTATTCAGTTGGTGATATCACCTATTCAGATTTTGAATAGGTGATATCAACAATTCGAATATGTGATATCTCCTAATCGAACAGGTGATATCATCTAATCGAATAATTGATGTAACCTAATATTATTTTAATCATTTATTCCAAGATCTCTGATTGGCTCAAACTTGATCACATGATTAAATATATAACAGCATAATGACTTGAGTTACTATTTATAGAATCTGAAATACATATTGAATTGATATTTTTTTTAAACAGAAATAGTACT
>NW_026920598.1:0-17721 GCF_032062105.1 Saccostrea cuccullata
CATCTTCAATTTACGTATTGTCGTCAACCTGAAAACCTTGTCACCGTCGACAATTTGTACCCAAATGAGTCATTTTCCAGCCTGCATAATAGACGATAAAAGTACATTCACGCATCTGCACATTTTGTCCTTTGTGCGAACATTTTTGTTAATATATTGTGTTCAAATTTACTGAAGTCTTGGTGAGAAAGAGGGCTAGAGAGATATTGAACAAACACATACTGTATATGTACTTCAAAAAGCTGGCTTCATATTTTAGGCTTTGGCGCAGACAGCAATGCGTTAATTCATTAGTACCTCTAAGAAGTCATTTACATATATACAAAACACTAAACGTACAAGTGTAGACAAGTGTAGAGCGCCAATTTAATTTTACGACAACAGCTCCATACCCAGAGATTAATCTAAATTTTAAATACGCCAAATTATGTACACGTACACTATATACAGACAAACTAGCACACAGACAAAGAGGCAGCTAGAGAGACCTGCTGAAAGAAGACAGAAAAATTTTAATATAATTTAAACTGGGCTTTAAATTATCAATGTGAAATTACTTTCAAAGCCATAATGAAAATTAATCTTAATCATTACGTGAAACATTGTCTTTGAACAGGAAATAGTTCAATTGTGTTTTATTTCTGAGAACTTGGTTTGCATTGACGTTTACGAATAAATCCTTAATTTCTATAAATTAAGAGTCATTATTCCATAATGAATTGTGAAAATATATGTGAAAACAGCTTTGGTTTGCTTGGCCAAGGAATAAGGTATTCTTATTTTGAAAAGCTTTGCAGATACTTTTAAAATAACACCTACTCTACGTTTGAGTTTTATTTTCTTTGAGCATAGTTTATAGCTCACTTGTAAGTTTGAATCAGAAAAGCTCAAAACAATAAAACGTACAAAAAGCTTTAAATACTACTGTAAATGAACCCATAATTAAAATCGTCAAGTTTTTTTTAAATTCTGGTCATTATTTTTCCAATCTGAGCATCGAAGATACATTGCAAATACTTGAAGGTGTTTTGTCTCGAAATATCCTGCTTATATTTTTAGAATAATTATGGATTTAGTGCTTGAAAAGAGGCATTGTATGATCAATAATCTATGAATACTCAAGTAAATAATACATTAAACTATACGGTTATTGCTGGTTTTGCATTTATTAAAAAAAAAAAAAGAACAGAAATCAAGCAAAAGAGTCCATATCAGCGCAATCACAAATCACTAAAAATGAAAAGTGGGATCAGGTGCCATGGAGGAGCAAACATCTCCTGTCGACCACACCCCCATATGCTTCCTTCTGTCATGGCCGACAAAACATTAAAAAGTCATAGACAATTGTTTAACAATGGCTTGGCAATTAGACGGTCATCATGGACTTAATGATAGATTGTATTTGCTGACAAGGTCATTATTCCACCACTGAAGAACAGCTGGTTGCATTGAAAGATCCAGTTATGACATGGTTCTTTATATCGTATCCAGTTCCTTGTTTGGGGAAATTTTATCCGATAACTGATTTTGTAGCAACCTATTGCGAATGTATATTTTACTTAATCTTTGAAATGCTTTATGAGAGAAAATTTGCCGCTGTTAACAGAGGAATGTAAAATTGTTAAATGAATGAAGAAAGGACAAGACATATTTTACTTCTCAGAAAAGCAAACACATCAATTGATATTATAATGATATAATTACAATATATTCCTAGGTGCCACGTAAAAGTTTTGTTTTTTTTATTTAATTGAAAAGATCGATGCCCTACGATGTTCTGTTATGTTTAATACGAGGAATGATATCTTCTCTGATGGCTTGTGCCTCACACATCAATCTCGGACGATGTTCTCCCATTTTCCTAATAAAATCATGTGACCCAAATATCATTCTTTGACATCCGAGTTTCTCGGTGGCATGCCAAACACTTTATTTCATCTTTGATAGTTTAGAAGCAGAAAAAATGCAACAAAATTCAAGATAGGAAACTTTTTGCTATGAGTTAGATGGCGGTACCAGCGGAAAAAAATGCATTGGTTTGACATTTATTCCCGACTGATCACATCCGAATTTTGTAAGGAGTCAGCCAAAGATTGCTGATTGTATTGCAATGTGTGATGTATGTCTTACTTCTGTAGGTGACCCTTTGGTATACAAGATCTTATTTATGTCAGACTCGGAGACATTTTATAAAATTTTGTTAAAAAAATCTTGTTTTTTTCTTTCTGGAAGAGAAGAAAAATACTGACAATATTGTAATGCACATGATATGCTTTAATGAGGTAATGATGAACATTCTGTTTTGCCGTTTGGAAGTGAACTGTGTCCTTTACACCAGGTCTCTATATATACAAATACAACATCAAGATAGTGACCATCTTCTAGCGTACGTGACTCGTAAGCCAATTGTGAGTGTTCGGCGTATCCTCCTATCTCTTTGAAAAAGGCTCGATAATTTGCCAGATTTTCCTTTCCTTTAGCCCAATCAAATCTTGGTCCTGCCCAAGCTCGATATTCAATGGTCCATACATCAACAATTATTTGTCTAGAAATTAACTGCTCTCTCATGCTGTTTAGCACCGCTATTTCTCCTCCTTCAACATCCAACGAAAAGTAATTAATGTGGAAAACACCAATTAATTGTAAAATGTCAATTAACTGAAAACAAGGTACTTTGGTCCTTTTGTATCCTTTCAATTGAATGACATGACTGTCCGCCATGTCTTTTTCAGAACCCCCTAATTCGTCCCCTTCTATAAATGTTGTTTCATTTTTATGTGCCACGCATACGCACAGACGCCACGCGTTGCGTTTGACGCGGTCAATGTAGGGACATGATACTGGGTTTCCTTCTATCAATAATCCTGTCCAATTATGTTTTCTCTCCAACCACAAAGTATTGGAATGAACCTTACCATCGTAAGCTCCCATTTCAATAAAGAATCCTTCTTTCTTACGAAATATGTTATACACAGCTAGATCTTGACTGGCTTGGGAGTAATGTTTGTCTACTGGTTCTGGAAAAGGACTGTATGTATGAGGCTTTCGCAAATGCTTCCAAAGTTTTGAAAAAATTACATTTGTTTCTGACTTTTGAGTGGGTTTGGTTAGTTGTAAAGTGCTATTAATTGATGAAACATTTTTTGGTACGATGACGTTTCGTACAAATTTGAAATCACGTTCCAGATCTCTGTCAAAAATGAATGAACTGTACTTCATAAAGACAAGGCATAAGAATCCAATTATAAATAGGAAAGCTGCTTTTCGATGCTGACACCAGTTCATTGTGGATGGAACCTAACTCCAAGGAGAAAAGATAACCTGTAATTAAATCAGTTATTTGGATTATGTTTTATTTGTTTGTTATTTATTTCACATCACAGTGAATTTAAACAAAATAAAATATAATCATTATCTGTGATAACCGTATTATTAATATTAGTTATTTAATAAGCATATATAATCAGATATTTTTTTATAATTAGTTCATAACACAGCTTATATAAATACAATAATGTCTACATGCCATATTAAGACTCTTTAAAGTTCAATCTATTTTTTTAGATTAAAAAAAATGTAGAATGAACTCACTCTTTTGTAGTGTTTTCATGATCTAAACTATTAAAACTTACCTTCTATTAAATTCCAAGGTAATAATCCTCTTTTTTGAAAGTTGTCCGGTGACATGTTTATGTGAATGCATGTATATGCTGTTTACTGCATCTAAAAGTTTTAAAAAGTACATTAATAACATTTATCCTAACTGTTTGTCAAGATATTCCATTTTTTCATTTAAGACAAGAATAAAATCAATCTAAAGTTTTTTTTACATTGATGAACATATGTATATCCTGTCCTTATATGAAAAAGAAAATTTAGTAATAAGAATTCGGATTTTCTTTATATGAAACATATTTATCATGAATTCACATACTTACATATTTACTGCATTGATTCAGGTTCAATGACTGCTAAAGCCAATTAAACGTATCCACAGCTTCACAAAACCCATTTGTGAGGTAAAAAGATTCATTAATTCGAAGATCCCGGATCCTTAGAGATCATCAAATAAGTCGGAACCATCCATAGCCGTGTCAGATGTGGAAAAATAAGTTTTCATCCATAGCAGAGTCAGATGTCGTAAAATCCCAGGTCATTTTGGAGGTGATGCATTTCTTTAGAATAAATTGCTTATCGTTGCAAGTTCTTTCAATCAATAAAATTTCATTACTTGTTTATGTGGCTATTTTCTTCCAACCATTGTTGAGGACATTCCATTGTGTATTATTAATCTTTTATGAAAATGTCCAGTGGTATTTCTATACAGGATAATCTGCTTGGACCTTTAATTCTTAATAGGGAAAGTCCGTACACAAAATATGTATTGGGAGTTTAAAACGGTAAACCAAAGTATAAAGTTAAAATTACCTATTGAATTGATCTCTAAGCGAACAAGTCATTTAAGAGCATGTGTAGTAGTCAATTGTTTTCATTTTTACGAAGATCAATTTTATTGCAATAATTTATATGTTAACGTTTCATTATTCAAGCCGCAGTCACAGTCTTTTGATACTTCCAATAATCAATTATTTGTTGAACATATGCATTTATTTCTATAGAATTGCAACCTCTCTTAAAATATTTTTTTCATATATATTTTTCTCTAAATTCAATAATTAGATGATAACTAGCATTGCTTTATAATATAATAACATATCGTTATAATTATTAAAAAAAAAAAAGAATTTTCATATAACATTGGCAACAAGTTTCCGCGACAAATTTGCATACTTGTGTAAGATATTGAAGTCGAATATCAAAACTTAGGAGAAAGGAATTGCTTATACCATATTTAGCTGCTTACTGTTAGCTGCTCTTAATTGATATACCCCTCCCTCTAAACAATTTTATTTTGTTTATTCGATAAACTAGATATTGATTATCATTCTTCTCCTTATGAAAATGTTGAGGATAATTGCAAGAGAGCTAACTCCGACTTTCTTTTAAATTAAAATAACTAATGAAATATTATAGAGCTCAGATTTAATAAATCTGCCACTCTTCCTTTTTGATAAGAGAAACAAAAATTCTAATAAAGATAGAAAAAAAAAGCAAATGATAGGTCTTAACCCTTAATGACTGGTATCTTACAAGTTTACACCAAACCTTGTCGATTTTTCAATACACTTCAAGAATTTTTTACCGGATGTGAACTGATATAAAAACAAAGAAGTATTAATTATAACAGTGGAGTAAATGTCTATTATCTTTGAGAACGACCAATAGGAAATTGTGACAAAGGTCTCATGTATTTGTATGACAATTGCTTATTTAACAAATACAACTGAAGTATCTTAATTTCATTTTTAATAATTTACATAGTTTCAAAAAAGCCGTAAACATATACAAATGCACTTTTGGTAAGTTTTGGTAAGTTTTTTTAATTTGCAATAATATATAGCGCATCATGGAAAATATGCCAGCAGAGCTATTGCTATTCATAATGCCATGTTCATTGAATAACCCTATGAACGCAATTGATGACTATCTGTTCATAGTGAGAGAGAGCAGTGGATATGCAAATATTAAAAAAGAAATGGTAATTTATATTGAAATACGTTGAGGAATCAACTTAATAAATTTATGACAAAGCGTTCGTTTTTACTTAAATTGTTGAACATCTGAACTTCACACAGTTTGAAGCTTTGTAACATTGTAAATATCATAGAACTTTCAATCGTTTATTTTTTCACCTTTTTAAATCCTTGTGAATAGCATTTCAAATTGCAATAGATTTTTTTCACCTGCAAAGAAGAGTGCATTTTGGTAGATAATTTAAAATTCAGTGGAAGCTACTCTCAATTACAGCTCTTTTTTAAGGACCTGATATAGAATTCTATCCTTTGAAATCAGTTTTTCAAAATCACCAGAGTATTAAAGACATTTTTGTATAATGTAAGAACAATGTATCATTTTGATGCCCAAAAAGTACCTATTTTAAAATTCAATATTAAAATGAAAGTAAACATGTCTCCATTAAGGCGTACCTAATAACAAAGTTTTTGAGATCTATGAATGCATTTCACTTCATTGTTGTAAATTCTTTATTCAATTCAAATGAAACAATTATGCAACAAATATTTCTGTTAATTTTCTGATGTGAAAACGGTTTCTTTTTAGTGAACGATTACTTAAATGAAAAGAAATTATGCATATAAGAATAACACAGCGCATTACTTTAATTTAATTCTTCAGGGGTTTATATAGGACTCATCAAGTAACGCCTTGTGGAGTGCACTGAATCTTGTTTCGAAAGTACCTCCCTATCGAGGCATTTTCCGTTGGGTTGTGTACTTAAATTGTCAACAGGAGCCTAAACTTAACTATGTTAAGGACACGTTCCGATGTACGCGGACTATTTCGGTTGTAAGAGCAGTTTGATTGAGTTCTGAGTTCTACAACCAGCCACAACGTAATTCCACATGAATGATTCCCCGCGTTGAAAAATGGCATATATACAATAAAATACACCTCTTGGGTAAGAGCCCGGAGGTACAACCACACAAACGCATGTACACCCACTCTTCCTCACTTTCACAAACACACCCATCATGAGTACTCTCTCAAAACACCAATGCATTCCTCATACTGGTTCACTCTGTTCATGATGTGTATCATTAACTGAGTGTTACCATATCAGGGGAAAGTCCATGAAATCAGATTCAAAGCACTTCATTTTGCATTTAGTTTGGCTTATATCTTTATATAAATTAAAAAAAAAACTTACTGGACTGAAGTTGAATACAATAAATGAAATACTGGTACATATACCGGTCGCCGATACGCTTAAGACAAAACAAGAAAAAATGTAAATTCAAGCAGCAATAAGCGTTTTTTTTAATATATTGAATTCATAATATTATTCATTTGTTTTGATTTATTGTACTGTCTTTTACATGAATATATATCTTTATGTATTTACGTATTTATTATTTTATGTTCTTATATTCTTTACATTATGTTTTATTTTTACCGAGGTTGGTTCCTGATATCTAAGGTAAAACTTTTTGTCAAGTATATTTCTAATTTATACTCAAAAAGCTAAATAAAAAATCAAATTACAAAATGTGGCTAATATGCTTCTTTTGGCGCTACAGTACACTTAATTGGACTTACTTGCACTAATTTTTGTGTTTTAATCATAAACTACTTCTTCAACGTTTTCCCTCCATTATTTTTATCCGAATAAAACATGGACTAAGATAAAGTATAGGAACACACTTTAAAATGGTTACTAAGAAAAAGTTCCAAATTGCTTCACATAATTAATGATTTGATCTTCCAGCACTCTCAGATTTGTGATTCTTCCTTTGATAAGCAAGAAAATTATTTTTAAATTGTAATCATCAAAAAGGGGGTATATGACGTAATGTTTTAAATATTACTTAAAATAAATTTTTTGTGTTGAAATTGGCTCATTTTTTTCCTGAACTTTTAGAATGTTCATGTATTTACATGTATTTACAATATTCATAAGAAATGATTTGATAGATGTTTCAGAACCAGGATATCATTTGTGCAAAAACAGCTTTGTGTGCAACCAGCATGGAAAATAGGAATCTGAAATTAACAGTACTGTGTATACAACTGTAGTAAAAAAGGGATATATTGATCAGTTTCTTCTAACCCCCCGTTCACACAGAGCTGCGACTCTACGGCGATCATCACGATCAAGCCACGATCTGAATTTGTTTTGGATCGGGGCAGATCGCAGCCGAACGGCGTCTAAATAGAGCAATTTGGCAAATTATGGTCTTCGTTACGACCGTACTACGATGTCCCTACGTCAAACGCGCTGCTAACACGCTTCTTCTACGATGTTACGCAGACCGTTGCCGACAAGCAGCCGTGTTTACTGCGTTTACGCTACGCTGCCACTACGACATTGAAGACCATACTACGACGATACACAGTCCTAGATGACTATACTGCGATGTCTCTACGGTGGTGCCGATCATATTACGTTTGCATTACGCTTCTACTATGATTTTGGCGGTGATGAAAATATATCTTGCAACCGCAGATTTTTGTAGTACGATTTTAGCGATGATGCATATCTTACGACCACAGTTTGTTTTGGGCCTTTACCACATGGTTTAAGGACAATTTCAATTATAACTGTAATAAGATGTGAAAATGCTCAATGGTAAATGATCCTCAAGTATAGTGTCCCCATTTATATGTAGTTTACAGATGATGATTGGTCAAATATCAGCGCTATAAGAACAAACTCCTGTCCGATAGGTCGTGATATGATCGGCGTAAGGTCATAGTAGGTCTTTGTAGGATCCTCAGGAGCGTAGAGAGATTGTAGTGAGAACGTAGTACGAACGCAGAGGGAGCGTTGTATAACCCCCCGTTCACACAGAGCTGCGACTCTACGGCGATCATCCCGATCAAGCCACGATCTTAAAAAGTTTAAGATCGGTGCAGATCGTAGCCGATCGGCGTCTAAACAGAGCAATTTGGCAAATTATGGTCTTCATTACGACCGTACTACGATGCTCCTACGTCAAACACGCTGGTAACACGCTTCTTCTACGATGTTACGAAGACCGTTGCCGACCAGCAGCCGTGTTTACTGCGTTTATGCTACGATACCACTACGATATTCAAGATCATACTACGACGCTACACAGACCTAGACGACTGTACGACGATATCGCTACGGTGGTGCCGGTCATACTACGATTGTAATACGCTTCTAGTACGATTTAGGCGATGATGTATTTATATCTTGGGTTTAAAACATATTGTTCTCTTCTGTCCAAACTTCAGACATGAACGGACATATGAATGCTAATCTGATTCATATGGCTTTACTTCAGCAACAACAAATGTTAGTGGAACTTGAAATTGAACAGATAGTTTACAGGTTGAGGCGCAGAAGAAGGCCAAGGAGATACTGGGTACGGCCATGGCTATCTGCAGATAGGAGGCTCCAGTTTGGACAGTATGACACACTTCTGCGAGAACTCAGAATGGAAGACACCAATTCTTTCTTCAACTTTTTGAGGATGGAACCAGCGATGTTTGATGATCTGCTCCAGAGAGTTGGGCTCAGGATTCAGAAGAAAGATACAGGCTGGAGGAAAGCGCTTGAACCAGGTGTCAAGCTTGCTATTACTATCAGACATCTCGCTTCAGGAGATAAGTACCCTAGTTTAATGTATAACTTCAGAGTGCCTAAGAATACGATAGCGTGTCTCATTCCTGAGGTCTGCCAGGCTATTTGTGCAGAATTTAAAGACAAAGTAATAAAATGTCCAACAACTCCAGATGAATGGTCTCTCATAGCAGACGAGTTCAAGAACAGATGGAATGTCCCACATGCATGCGGGGCCCTGGATGGCAAACACGTGGCCATTAGATGTCCCCCGAACAGTGGCTCGCTTTACCACAATTACAAGCACTTCTTTTCCGTAGTGCTACTAGCACTGGTAGATGCTGATTAAAAATTTCTATGGATTGACTGCGGAGGTCTTGGTTCAATGTCTGATGCTCAAATTTTTAACGAATCTGAGTTGAAGAAGTGCCTCGAAGACAGAGCAATTGGATTTCCAGTGCCAGACCCACTTCCTCATGACAACGAGCCGATGCCCTACTTTATTCTGGGAGATGATGCATTTGGGTTGAGGACATATTTGATGAAGCCTTATTCGCAAAGGGGTCTAACTAGAGAGCACTTAATCACAAACTACAGAATATCAAGGGGTCGCCGTGTGATTGAAAATGCTTTTGGTATTTTGGCACAAAGATGGCAGGTATTACTTACAATCATGCAGCAATTCCCAGCAGTGATACAAGACATCATTGAGTGTTGTGTTTGCCTTCATAACCAAATGAGATTGCGCTACCCGGCTTTACAAAATGCCCAACTTGACCAGGAAGATGATAATCACAATACGGAGCCCGGTGCCTGGAGACAAGAAGCTAACATGCACGAGGTAAAACTAAATAAATGCACAAAATTGTACATATAAACAGGGTACATCACAAATCTAACTGATCTGATTTTAAAATCAAAATGAACTACTAATGTCAATTACCTGCATGTCTGACACGACTTCAAAATAACTTTTAGAAGTTAGACTGCTGCAAATTTAAAAATAAAGTGATATTGCTAGAACTGCATGTGTCTTCTATGTATTGTATTGATTAGCGTTTACTGCTGCTGGCGTTCATGTTGTCCGTCATCCATTTCTAAAAGAGAGCTTAGGCCTGCGAACACCACACTTGATCCCTCTTGTGAAGGTCTACTAACGGGAGGGGTACCTGCTTGCTTGTCTTGCTGCTGAAACTGCTGCTTCTGCACCCAAGCACGTTCCTGAGATCCCCACACAGACGTTGTATTGACGACTTGGGATGGCCATTGTGTGGGATTAGGCTGCCACTGTACGGAACAGGAATCACTATCCTTGTTTGAGGAAAGATCATGTCTTGGCTGGATCTGTTGTTGCTGCTTCTCCTGCATGTCAATATAGCGGCTCACCAGTTGTTGAACGTCAGTCTGGAAGCGGCGCCAAAGAGACTTATTTAGGCCTGCCACGGCTTTCTTAACCCACTCCATGAAGGCATCACGCTCATTAGGTTCAGGTGTATTCTTGATGCGACCCAGCAACTCTTGCTGCAAGTTAATAAGCTGTTCCCGACTACTTGCCAGGTCTGCTAAGATTGGATCATCAGAGGACCGGTTTTGAGTTCGGGAGGCTCTTGAGTACGTTGATGTTGAAGATACACTTGTGGAAGTGGATACCGTTGTAGCGGAATCATCGAGGGCGTTAACGTGAAGAGAGTCTGTACAAGCAGTATCAGCTTGGGCTTCAGTAGAGTCTGATGTCAAAGTCTCTTCGGGGTTAGTTGGGACCAACTTCGCCGTCATCTGTTACGAAAATAAGTAAGAATTGATACATTATCAACATTTTCTTCTGTAATGAAAATTAACAAACATCGCGTTGTCCTATTGTTGGCTTTTTAATTACTACGTAATTAAACAGCAACGTATATAGCATCACTTTTGAAATGGGGGGAGCCAGAGAAAAAAAAAATACTTATTTGAAAAAGTTGACAAGCCAAAAAAAATAAAATAGATAAATAAAATAAAAAGGATTACAAAAACACCGTTTTTTTTTTTTGGGGGGGGGGGGGGGTTAGAGGCCAATTTTTTTCTATACCAAGTTCTTTCAGTACCAGAATTTTTGTATACAATGGGGGGGGGGGCAACCAACCTTTCAATGAACATTTTCAATAGTAGAGGTAGAGGTAGAGGTGGAAAAAAAGTGTGTGTGGGGGGGGGGGGTGGTATATGCTTATTAAACCATTTTTTCTCTTCAGTTTTTGCTTGGAAATTCGTTTGTTCCAAAGGCATCAACATACAAGCATATGACATTATTTCGAACCTATAATGTTTAAATAGTTATCTACTTACACTAACAGCGGTGCGTTTTTTGACTTCAATGATATGGGGCTGCAGGAAACCAAACTCACGCAGAATCCAACTGTCCCTTTCTGTTAATTCCTCATCGGAAGCACCAGATCGCGTTTTCTTCAGCCGCCCATACCTTGTTCGAATGCTACTGTACCAGGTTTTAATTATGTCAACGTCTTTTCCAAGCAGATTAGCTTGTTCCCTCCAGAGATATTCTTTCTTCTGGGTTTCTTTATACCCCTTTAGCTTTTTGTTGTAAAGGATTGGATGTGCACTGAGCCATTCAACCATAGTCTGCTCCTGGTCCTCTGTAAGGTCTGCCTGCATTTTCCTGCGCTTTTGCTGAAGAACATTACTACTTTCTTCTACATTGAATTCAACAGAGGGATCATCAGGCTGAGGCGTTTCCGTGGAGGGAAGAGCACCAGCTTCAACAGTCGAAGGTTCATCATGCTCATTCCCAGCTTCAGGATTTTCTTCAGCAGGATTTGTGGGGTCTTGAGTCACAGAACTTGCAACTTTTTCCCGGCCTCTCCCACGCGGTTTTCGGGGCATTTTATATTGTTACTGTTGCAAGTTCGAAGTATCAAATGCAAATGAACGTCACTTATTACGTCACCCTATACATGTAATTGACAGATGATGCTTGGTCAAACTTAAAAAAAAACCAGCTGCCTGAGAGGTCGTGGTATGATCGGCGTGGCGTCATTGTAGGTCTTAGAAGGGTCGCCAGGAACGTAGAGAGATCGCAGTGGGAACGTAGTAAGAACGTAGTGTGAGCGTTGTAGGAGCGTACTTGATAGGTTGCCGATTATACTACGCTTTCACTGCGCTTTTACTACGATCACAAAGACCTTTCCATGATGCTTCCGCACTGCTTGTACGATTACAGCGCTTCTACTACGCACTTTTAACAACTTTACCCCAATTCTTGTTGGCCACGATCCCACTACGTTTGTTTTGAGCATGTTCAAAATAAGCGTGGCGAGAGCATAGAGCTCTCCGATCATTAAGACGCTACTGCAATCATACTGCGCTTATGAAGACTCCACTACGTTTCTCCTGCGATTTGTCACGATCGGCCACGTTTTCGGCCACGCTTTGATCGTAGTAGAAGCGGCGTCTATGTGTGAACGGGGGGTAAGCGTCTTTGGTAAGTTCCTACGCTCTTACGGCGCTTTTACTACGATCATGAAGATCTCTCTACGATGCTTCCGCGCTGCTTGTACGATTACGGCTCTTCTACTACGCTCTTTTTACGACTTCATCCCGATTCTTATTGGCCACGATCCCGCTACGCTTGTTTTGAACATGTTCAAAATAAGCGTGGTGAGAGCGTAGAGCTCTCCGATCATGAAGACCCTACTGCGATCATATTACGCTTATGACGACACCGCGACGTGTCTCCTGCGATTTGTCACGATCGCCCACGCTTTTGGACACGCTTTGATCGTAGTAGAAGCGGCGTCTATGTGTGAACGGGGGGTAATGAAACGTCCACCACAAAATATAGTTCCTGGCTCAATCCTACTTAAATGGAATTTAATCGCAGTTTTTTCATTGTATATTTATTCCAATTTGCATTGAAGAATGCGTTTTTAATGTTAGAACTTAAAATTGATGCAATATTTTAGAAAAAAAAAAGGTCCGGATGAAATCTGTTCATGAGCTCAGGATAAAAACGCATACCAGTAAACATTCGTTAACTTTACCGCGAGACGCGTTGCTATCACATGGACGTGGCACAATGATAAAATTTTATTTTATTTTTATTTTCAATTAAAAGAAATGGAGTATTTACTCATTTAAATCATATTAAAACAATGCATGCATCGACAGAAAATTACTTTGATAAAACGGTAATCCTAGTCAGGTAATATATTGTCTGCAAGCCCAATCGCCATGCTTGATTGCATTGTTTACCTCGAGGCGATATATGATTGACACGCTGAGAAGCCAAACTTTGAAAGTGCTAATGATTATTATCGGGTAACAACTACTAGGGTAACAATAGTTTAGTTTAATTAAAATTTGGCGGAACGTTCTGTCTTCATTATAACATGTGCAGTGCTAGTGTGTATATAAAATCCAATGACCCTTCGACATTACGTAATCGAGCATTCCGGTTTACATGTACTTATGTTAAAGCTTTGAACACACACAAAAATGATATTTAGAAATCCTTTAGCGCACAAAAAAATTTTAGCGCTCAGTAGCTCTTGCTCAAACTGCGCTAAAATTAGTAGTGCGCCAAATATTCTCGCTTTACAGTATATAATATATATTTCATTAGCTTCATGAATCTTATTTTTATTTTCATTAATTGTACATGAGAATTGATAAAGATTAAAAGCAAACTTGAATTCACAAAAGCAAATTAATACATTAATTCAAGGCAAAATTACGTGGGTTGTCCAAGAACTTCGTGGACAATTACGTATTTGTATAAACAAATGGTTCTATTTATATCTAATGTATATCAAAATATTTCTCATGAAAAACCAAGTCAGAAAGACTTAATTTTTATTAATGGCAGATTATATTTTGGTAAAATTCGGGGTCGATTACTGCCAAAAAATTTGAAATTAAGTATTTGGATTAATATGATTATTTTTTTATTTAAAAAAAGTCAAAGCTTAATTAAAATTTTCTGAAGCTCAAATAAGGAGGCTATGAACATTTTTTTTAATATATCTTAAGTATCGGTTACTAACCTGGCTGTAAAAATATATAGACTGTAATAAGCAACAAACCCTTACAAATATGTGTCAAAACTCGACAGAAAAAGCGAGGTTGTCTGTCTGAACGGGACTCAAAGTATATGTTTTAATACAGTTGAAACGACGTCAGCGACAAAATATTTGTTCAAACAACTCAAAGTAATTAGAATATATTTAGTTTATTGATTTAAGATATATTCGATTTTTCAACAATGCGTATAAATTCGAGGACACTACAAGGATTTGAAAACACATTTTTTGAAGGAAGGGAATATTTCTATTCTTGACGTAGTTATAAATCTATTCATGTACACAGGCTACACATTACAGTTTGAAGTTACGTCAGACTGGAATGTGCAGCCTGTGTACACAAATAATTTATATTGATGACGCTCGTAAATTCTTTTGTGTATTGTTTTGAATTTAAAAAATGAATTTATGAATGAACAAATATGAAAGAGCGCAATATAAGTTTATGAGAAATATTAGTGATATCTGTAAAAAAAAAATGTTATTTATCTTAAAAGTTAAAGATAACAATGAGAGTGACAGGGTAAGCCACAAGTCAACAGATTTTTTTTTTCATTGCTCTTAAGTTTTATTACCAAAAGGATAATGTATTCTTTGACCTCCTGTTTTTGTATGAGAAATGTAAAAAAGAAAGTTTGGTTCTATTCTTATGATAAGCGAGAACAGGTTTTTGCAAACTTTTTTTTATCTTTTCAATTTGAACGGAAACCATTGCTGTTTGCTTTCATGCTTCATTCCGGATGAGTTGTTTATGTATGCAATAGAATATTTTTAAAGAATGGTCCCGTGCTTTCATTTGTAGAATTTCTTATATGTCATTGATCCATCCGTGCAGGGAAGATAACTTAGGGATACATTATTCATTTATTTTAATTGAAACATGCTGATGTTAATGGTAAATATAGTAGTATATAGTGCGTTTTACAAATTTATATAAAAAATTTTAAGACAATATACGTACAGTGTACTGAGTATATTTATCTTAGTTCAAATGATATTTTTGAATTATCAAAGCCAAAATAAAATTTAAAGTTTTCAAATTGCAAGCTAAATTAAGTTCTCTATAATGGCTTTAGTATTTGAATATACTCACAGCTACAACAACCATGAAGCCTTCAGTTAATTATTGTATGCTTTTTAAAATGCAAGAAATCGTATTTTATGTTTTTTTTATTAAAAAAAGGGATTAATCTATTATTCTTTTAAGCTAATTTTTTAAAAAGAAAAGAATGAAATTAAGGGATTCAGAATGATGTCAAATATTTTCAAGGATAAAATTAATAATCTGCGTTGTCTAAGCTCTTCCCGGTTATCTTCCGGGACTTGGTTCAATTGGGGTTAAATCTAAAGAGGAGAACCCCTTACCAGGCCCAAAAACCATAAACTGAGAACAGACTTAGGTCAATATTTCAAAATGATATAACTTTGGAAATAATTTCGATATTAAAATAAAATGTTTAACATATATTTTAATTGATGTTTTTTAAAGAGTTGCAAACTTTTACGCTAATACATCGAATAGAATTGAAGATATAAAAAATCAATTTCTTGACTTAAGTCTATTCTCAGTTTGTGGTTTAGGACCTCGAGTGAGAATGCATTCACCTGCTCAGAGGTTGCCATCTCCTTGGGGAAGTCGTCTGTTTGTCCATGACGAGGACAAGGCACAGTCCCTTGACTCCTTACTGTTGGTCAGTGCTCCACTGAAGACACCTGGATCGGACATAGGGCATATGTCTGGTCCAGCAGGTCAGGCGCACTTGGATACCTCCAGGGAGGTGGAGGTCAGTAGTACTGTAGAAGTACTTTTTTCCTCGTGATATTAACGCTATGTACGCGGTCACAAATTTTCCGCTAAAAATTTGTCCAAGTGTACTTAATATAAATGTAAGGCATATAGTGTGACAGTCTAGGAAATCCTCGTTATTTTTTACTCTTGTATCAAACAGAAATTGAGATTCCGCGGCATTATGACCCCTTGGAGAAAAAGTACGTCTACAACATATCAAAAGATGAGAGATTTTTTCACGAATACTTAAACAGAAACTGAACAAATATCAAAAGGAAATTTGAACAAATACAATAACGAATCTGAAAGAAAAAAGAGATCTCAAATAGCATGAGAACAATAAGAAACATACAATTCAGAGAATGCTGGTGAAGAGAATTCGACGAAGGAAATGATCAGTGTTGGCAGAAATAATGGAAGAGAGGTAGATATATATTTCTCAGTACAGGCTTCATTTCATCAGGTAATCAGGCTCACCTTATATTTGAAAAGAATGCTGGGACACAATGTGTTGCTAATTACATGTATCTAGCAGGATTGGCTTATCACAAACTTAGAAATGCTTAGACCTGGGCAACAATGAATATGGATAGGATTTTAATAATAGGTGATGAATTGTATACATATCTGAAATGGAGATCGTCAATCGGTGATAGGTTTTTTGCTTGTCGAGGAAATACCACAACTCTGAATGCTTTAATCAGTCATACCATTTCCATGCAAATGAGTCAGTCAAAAGGCAAATGATTGTCTTACACTATGCAGAGATTAAGACATTACCACTTGACAGATGACTTCAGGTTGCACTAACAGACACCGATAGCTGTTTTGTATGCTTAAGTGGAAATACTATGCTAATACGATCTACAGATAGTGCCTTTTTTTGCTTTGATTCCTTGATTGATTGATCGAATGTTATGTGGGACTTGAAAGAGTACAAGGATTTTATCTAAAATCTAAATGAAGTGTATCTGTATCTTTAAAGTCTTGCTCTTTCAATGGTACATTAAGAGAGTGTTGAATGTAATTTGACTTGCGTAAACTGAAAAATTAAATTTCATTGCAAATGCCAGTACTTTGCTTGAGAAGGAGGAGGAATAAAGTAGATTGTCTAAAAGTTCAGAGCTATTGGTGGAAACTCCTGTTAAATCCTGTGATAGGAATGATGATGTGGTCTTTGTTGGTCATTAACAATTAATGTATAGTTTTATCCCCCTGACTAATGATATGAAAAACAACATTTGTCAGGAGTTGGACATTCCCTTCATTTGCAGACAAAATGCTGTTTAGGTTCAGTGTTTGATAGAACTAATATTACAGAACATAGGGCTGAGAAAGAAATTTTAGGGGATGGGAATTTATTTTTATAGCTCTTTTATTCAGTCTTACAGACTTAGAGAATTTTCACAATATAATGCACAAATCTGTCTGTAAACATATGTTGGGAAACAAAGAATGATTTAAACAATTAATTAATAAAAGTTGGTATACAATCTGTTAATTTTTTTTTTTTATTTTCCTTCCATTTTCCTTCTCCAACCCCTTTTTTTGTTTAAATGCCCATTGAAATGCATCGCAGCGTCACGGTAGCGAAGTGGCTTTGAGGTATCTTGTGGGGAATTTATCGATAGAAATCCAAATAAAATTGAAGAATTCAATAATGCAACTTTGAATACAATAGACTACAATAACTG
>NW_026920599.1:0-17509 GCF_032062105.1 Saccostrea cuccullata
GGAAATGATCTGGCACTAAAGTTATCAAGATATCGTTAGTAATAAACTCAGCTACTAGTACCGTTTAAAGTGTGCTATTTTGGGAGATAAATGTTGTTATTATACAAGAAACTGGATATTTACACCGCTAATATCCACTGATATTGTTGATTAAAAAACAATCTCTGAGCTTTTCCACATGATCTGGCACTTAAGTTACCAAGATATCGTTATTGATAAACTCAGCTACTAGTACCTTTTGTTTAAAATTATGCAATTTTGGGAGACAAATGTTGATATTCCGGAAGTAGCTGGATATTTAAACGCTGATATCCACTGATATTGTTGATAAAATCAATCTATGAGCTTTTCCACATGATCTGGCACTTAAGTTACCAAGATATCGTTATTAGTAAACTCAGCTACTAGTACCTTTTGTTTAAAATTATGCAATTTTGGAAGACAAATCTTAATATTCCAGAAGTAGCTGGATTTTTTAATCGCTGATATCAACTGATATTGTTGA
Organism: Saccostrea cuccullata; assembly: GCF_032062105.1. Taxonomy (NCBI): domain Eukaryota; kingdom Metazoa; phylum Mollusca; class Bivalvia; order Ostreida; family Ostreidae; genus Saccostrea; species Saccostrea cuccullata. The sequence continues at coordinate 506 of NW_026920599.1, forward strand.
TAAAAACAATCTCTTGGATTTTCCACATGATCTGGCACTAAAGTTACCAAGATATCGTTATTGATAAACTCAGCTACTAGTACCTTTTGTTTAAAATTATGCAGTTTTTGGAGACAAATCTTGATATTCCGGAAGTAGCTGGATATTTAAACCGCAGATATCAACTGATATTGTTGATAAAAAACAATCTCTTGGATTTTCCACATGATCTGACAATAAAGTTACCAAAATATCGCTTTTACAATAATAATAAAAACGCTGATATCCACTGATGTTGTTGATAAAAACAATCTCTGAGCTTATCCACATAATCTGACAGATCATGTGGAAATCTCAGAAATTGTTTTTATCAACAATATCAGTTGATACCAGCGAGGTAAAATCCAGCTACTTCCGGAATATCAAGATTTGTCTCCCAAAATTGCATAATTTTAAACAAAAAGGTACTAGTAGCTGAGTTTATCAATAACGATATCTTGGTAACTTAAGTGCCATATCATGTGGAAAAGCTCAGAGATTGTTTTTAGCAACAATATCAGTTGATATCTTCGGTTTAAATATCCAGCTACTTCCGAAATATCAAGATTTGTCTCCCAAAACTGCATAATTTTAAACAAAAAGGTACTAGTAACTGAGTTTATCAATAATGATATCTTGGTAACTGTAGTGCCAGATCATGTGGAAAAGATCAGAGATTGTTTTTATCAACAATATCAGTGGATATCAGCGGTTCAAATATCCATTTCTGGATATTTCAACCCCTCTCCCAAACTTGCACACTTTTAACGATCTTAGTAGCTGAGTATATTACTAACAATATCTTGGTAACTTTAGTGCCAGATCATTTCCCCCAAATTAGCATAATTAAATACAAAAGGTACTAGAATGTTCAAGTCAGTTACTGGTAGCCAGTTACTAATAGCCAACTTTACTTACTTATCGTAACCAGCTACTAGTAGCTAACTTTACCACTTGTCGTAGCCAGCTACTAGTAGCCAGTTACTAGTAGCTAACTTTACATATCTCATATGTCACGCTTCTAAAGAGAGAAAATAGAATTGTGGATATTTTCGAGTAGTTTGGATAAGGTAGCCAGATCAAAAACCTGACAAAATTAACTGTTAGTTTCGTAAACTATGGACTAACAATTATTATGAAAAACGTCAGTAAGAATTTGACTCATTAAATGATAAATTGTATTTGTTGACGATGTCATTGTATCGACCATAGAACTTACGAAAGGATTCCATTAACCCCTTCTCTGCAGTCAAGCATTTAAACGCATATACCAATTTCTATTTCTAACGCAAAATCACACATAATTATACTGTTTTCCCGCAATCACGCTTTTTTCACACACTTTCAAAAGCATATTTAATCTTCAATTTAATGCCAATTCGCTTCTATTTTTTTCCTTGCTTTAAATCTCATAAAATGTAAAAAGTTATAATCTTAATAAAAGATTACGTCATGATATTATTACGCTAAACTCCAGAGAAAATTGTATCGAGCTTTAAACTGCTTGGGGGAAAGGCAACGTCAATTTTCTAAAATGTGAACATTTAGTGTATTTTGCATAACAGTTCAGTTATTTAAAAAGATTTAAACGAGACAGATGGAATTCTTGTTTCATCGAGTTGTTTGCCAAAAATTCACCTCGTTGTTCATACGTAAAGCATGCCCTTGTTTATCTATTTAACTAAGATACATAACTCTGTATGCAGGTGATGAGGGTATATTGCTGCGTAAGTAAGGGAAGTTTACGATGGAAAAGTTAGAGTCCTCACGTTTATCACAGAGTTTGGTTGTTAGATTACCATTAACGTCTTTTTCAAGTAAACCATCGTAATATGAAACAGATGTGTCAGACTCTGTGATATCTTTTATCTCAAGCTCACCAGGATATATCGTCCCAGGTAGCAAGACATAGTTGGGGCAAAGTTGGCCAAATCTTTTTTTCCAACGTTGGCCCACTGTTGGTAACCTTTCGTTGGCCCACGGTAATTTTGCTCATCGGCCCAACGTTGGTCCAACATGTTGGCATATTGTTGGGCCAACGTAGGTAAAATTGTATGACAACTATCAGCCAACCTTAATAATTGGTTAGTTAGGTTGGCCCTTTGTTGAAATGTGAGATGGCATATTGTTGGGCCAACGTAGTTATTAGTGTATGCCAACTAGCAGCCAACCTTAACAACTGTTTGTTTAGGTTGGCCCAACGTTGGCCCTATGTTGAAATGTCAGATGACATATTGTTGGGCAAACGTAGTTTTTAATGTTTGCCAACTAACAGCCAACCTTAACAACTGGTTGGTTAGATTGGCCCAACGTTGGCCCTATGTTGAAATGTCAGATGGCATATTGTTGGGCAAACGTAGTTTTTAGTGTTTGCCAACTAACAGCTAACCTTAACAACTGGTTGGTTAGGTTGGCCCAATGTTGACCCTTTTTTACAATGTCAGATGGCAAATTGTTTGGCCAACGTAGTTATTACATAGAAACATTTTCAATTGGTTAGGTGATGCTTTACATAAATTTATTTTATGACTGTTTAAAAAAATTAATACACAATTCAATCTGCATTCATAATGCATACATGGACATGTTCAATGAAAACATTACTAATGATTCACTGTGAAAATATTTTCTATACATCAATTCAATCATAATTTACAAAATAAATTTTAAAATATACAATAGAGGTAAATTATGAAAAATTATCAATTCAAAGTTCTTAATCAGGGCTCACTTCCTTTATTACTGTCCTTTTGTTGTATTCCCGCTCTTTTTCCGTCCCTTCGTCGCCTCCCGTTTTCTTCATCTTGATCTTTTTCAAACGTACTCGTACTTTATAGACTTCTTTATGCATGGTCTTCGATTTCATTGCTATTTACTGCTACAACATTTGTTTTCCTTGCAGTCTCTGACTGAAAATACAAAATATTTTGATTTTAGAAACAATACAATTACTGGTCCAACTTATGAATAAATATTACTTAAATTAAATCTTTTAATAAAGAAAATGACGTTTTATACTATTAGTGCACCTTAATTTCCTTGTTACAATCGTGTCTGTAATAGACATTTAAGAATTAGATAGAAACAACTTAAAAGATGTTATTTAACCTTAACTTACAGTGCTTGTATGCAAAAACATGAAAAGAATGAATTCCGAATCCATATATTTTAACAGTTAACCTGAATAGATAAGAATAAATATACTTACATCGCTTCTAAATGCAGCTATAACAAGTGTATTATCCACAAATTTAAATTTCACTTCTTCTTGCTTGCCCTGCATTTTCAGTATACATGTATCACAAACTATGAGCAATTGAATCTGACAACTCACTCCACAGTTTGGTGTAATTTGTTTCCCGCGCGACTCTCCAATCTTTAGCGAACGCCCAACTTTTGTTTCCATTTAATTATAAAGCTGTGTCATTTTGATTTATGTATATGCAGGCTTCATTCACATCCTGTTCCTGAGAACTTATTCAGTCTTCTCTAAATTCTCATAAATACAACGCGCTCATGAAAAAATCCATTATTTCGAGGGTTTTATTTCAAATAAATAAGCATGCATGTGCACAATTCAAAAAATATAATAAAACACTCTTTGGTGCTGTGATCACTTAAGTTCAAAGTTAAAATATTGAAAATATCAGATCTAAACAGAAACAGTCATCCAATTAAAAGCATGCACATTGAATGTCCTCTTAATTATTTCAGAATGTGCATCTAACTTAATTGGACTTTTACGAGGAGCGCTGACTTTTACAGTTGACACTTACTTTTACACTAGGGCTACGTACGGTTGCTCCTTAACGATATAAATATTTAGCTCAACATTTAATTAAACGGAAATAACGGTTATTTCAATGCACATATAAGTTGTCCTTAAAGAAAACGACAACGACCCTACCCTCAGCTCCCGGAATTCACAAGTTAGTGCCCCTAACACCATACCGATGACCACAAGAAAGGTTTTCTTATGCATTATCAATTCTGTACTTCCGTACATGATACAAGTTTAAATGTCCAAGTAAACGTCAACTGTAGAAGTCAGTGCTTCTTCTCGTAAAAGTCCACTAGAACCAACGATGTCCCGACGTAAAGCTCAGCAGCTAAAAATAAAACCATCATTTAGTTGGCAGTATAATAATTGGGCCAGCGTTGGCCCAATATAAATATCTCATCTTTGAAACACCTAAACAAAAGAACACTCGTGCTAACATCGGGCCTACGTCGGGCCAACATACTGCTACCAACTTGATAAGACACTTTCTTTGAGGGTGCATTACAAACATCGGGCCAGCGTTGGGCCAACATACTACTACCAATTTGATAAGACACTTTTTAAGGATGTATTACAAACATTTAACCAACGTTGGGCCAACATACTACTATCAACTTGATAAGACGCATCTTTATGGGTGTATTACAAACATCGGGCTAACGTTGGGCCAACATACAACTACCAACTTTAAAAGACACTTTCTTTAAGGGTGTATTACAAACACTGGGCCAATGTTTGGCCAACATACTACTACCAACTTAAAAAAAAACACTTTCTTTAAGGGTGTATTACAAACAGTGGGCCAACGTTGGGCCAATATCAACATCCCATCTTCCTTGGGAAGTAAAGTGAATGGAAGTTGCTAGCGTTGGACCAACGTTGGGCTAACATAGAAATTCTGTCATGGTCGAGAAGGTTGGCATGGTGACATTGGTCCAACGTTGTTCCCCCAACGCCAACCATACAACCTTTTACCAATGTTGGCGCATCATAGTCTTGCTTTCTGGGGTATCGACATAAGAATTGAAATTACCATTGGTAATTAACAAGTCTTCGATATTTGTAAATGTCGAGTTGAATGCCACAACAAGTGTTTTCTTCTTTTCACGCATAAGATTTTGCAAAAATTCTGTTTCATATGAATACAAAATAGGTCTGCTAGTAACGGGGCGCAATTTGTACCAATGGGAATTCCAAAAGATTGTTGGAAGAACTGGTCTCCAAAAAAATTGATATTGTCATTCAGAAACTCTAGCATCTTTTTTATGTCACCTTTAAAGTATTGCGTGTACAATCACAATGTTTTTTAAACAAAATAATTTTTCAAATCACCAATGGCAAGGTTAGTAAATTCACGAGTTCCATTTTAATTGAAAAAAGCAGCTTTCAATGAGATCAAAAAGCCTATGCTTCAATTTATCGTGGGAATGGTTGTGCATAAAGTTGAAATGTTGTAAGTTTTAAACTGTTGTTTTTGGTGCAATCTTTTTAATATCAAATTCTCCAAAGTTCTTAAGAATTTTTAAGTATCCATATCTTATTTAGAGTTCGTCTTGAATATATTGTTGCACATGCAGTGCTCTTGAAATTTCTCCTTCGCTAGTGAAAATATTTTAATGAGGAGTAAAGAAAGAGGCTTTGTTGACCATTTACTGCGACTCGCTATGTATCATTGTTTGTAAAGATTTTTATGAAGTTTTGAAATCCAATATATACGAGCGTTATCAAAAGGTTTCTGGACTAGCGCCATGAAATTAAAACCGTATTTGGTACATCAATGAATTTTACAATATCTAGTTAGCATCATTTTTCTATCAATAGAATAAACCCCTTTTTTTTAATAAACTAGTAATGTTTTGTAAGCAATGGGATGACCAGGCAGCGCAACCTCGAAAACGGAGTTTTTTCGACTGAAGTGTAACTCAGAAAAACTATTTTGATATGATCCAAAAATCTCCTTAATTCAGGTATGTGTTGAGACACTATTGTTCCATAAAATATGGAATTTTTACCTCATTCTGGAAGTTCCATGAAATTAAATCAAATTTTACATGGAGTATCCAAAGAAATATTGCTTTGAAAAAGACGTCAAAAAGGGGGCGGGGGTCCTTTTCCAGCATTCTATAAAATTTTGCCCCCTGAAAAAAATAATATAGACCTAGAAATTACTTTAACTGGCTACAGAGAAATAATATGCACCTAAATTACAGGTAAACTTCGGTATCTTGACATCGGATATGTCGCGATCGACAACCTGGGATATGTCGACGCTAATGTCCACTACCCCGCTTATTTCGACGTATATTCGCAGTCCCAAAGGCAAAATGTATCTGGTTTATGTCGACATTGGGGCAATTTTCTGCTCTATTTAACCTAATTGTTTGTCAGCTGGACGCTCGTCACGCACGGACGACTCTTTTTATCTCGACGTCGACAGAAATTCACACCTTTCACACCCATGTTTTGACTACATACTGCTTCTGTAGAACTGTGTTTGTAGAGGAATCCTAAGTCCCCTCGGCGTCTCTGAGACGTTAATTGTTTAATGTTCAGCTTGGATAATATCATTGATAAATCTACTCGATATGCGTAAAAGTAAATGTTTTTTTTAAATGTCGAAATCTAACAAAACATTACATTTTGTAAAAAAAAATAATAATAAAAAGTTACTGAATAACAATGAACAATATCCACATTTTAATTAATTCAATTTAACTTAAAAATTGTCGTAAAAATGCATTCAACAGAAAACAATCAAATCTACAACATGAACGACTACTGCATCAGCTGTAATATAAACGCATGTGTAACATTATTAAGTTTGTTTAATGCGCATTTGCAATAAAATTTTAGTTTAAAAATGAAATGAAAAATAATGATGAATAATTATGAAATAGAATTGAAGTGAAATGAAATTAAAAAAAAATTAGCTTTTTCCGTATTACAAAAGTCGACTTTGTATCGTTCCTGTTTGGGGTTTATAAAGCGCATTTCGTATCCTGTTCTGACAGAGTTAGTTGAACGCGGATCGAATGCAGGCTGGAAAACTGTTTTTAGTAAAATGAGAAGATTTCGATTTGAGAAAAACATTTCATAAATTAAATTTGTGAATAACGTCTTAGATTTTTTAAATAAATATAGAGATATAGCTGAAACAAACGGTCTATTGAAGACATGTTGGCACTTACACGTCTATTCAGTTTAGGTCAATGGTTTTACTATGCAGTTAAATTAAGGACGTCGAGTCTCAACTCTGATATCTCAACACCTCGGGTATTTCGACATTATCCGATTGTCCCCTCGATGTCAAGATAACAAAGATTACCTTGTACTTGTTTTTTAATGCAAAAACAGATTCAGAGAGAAAAGGAATGCACAGTTAATGTCGATTTGAAGTCAAAGTGTGAAAAATCAATCAATTCAAAAATGACGTTGATCATGTGTTGTAATTATTGAAGTCCAAAAAGCAAAATATACTGGCACAATCATATTTACGTCACCTTAATAATGTGTCCAACAGGACTATAGTTATAGGGTGAAGAAGAACATGAACACGATTGAGGATTTTGTCTCAGATATTCGGTACAAAGGCTTTTTTTGTTATTTAATAAGTTGAGAAGCAATAGTCGATGTATATTTGTGGGAAATACAAAGCGTAACGGTTATATTTAAATATTACTTACATCAACCGCTTCAGTACTTTTATTGGCATACATGTATTGAGGTTTAGGAGACGACGGATCGTATTAGCTGCATTCTCAGTAAAACGTGGGGTTTTTAAAAGCCTATGATTTGCAATATCCATAATCACATATCAGATCCTATAATCTGGTGTCGAGGAATCAAGAAATGGGCTTTCCTCAACCTTTTTCAAGAAGACTATTTAAAAGTTTCAAAGAAACAGATTCAAGTTAGGTGCGAATATGATATAGATCTAATTATTGGTTGGCATAAGGCAGTAATGAATCAGAAGAGAATTTGTGTAGTAAAGGTTTATTGTAAGACTAATGCCCATGACTACGCTTACGTCTTTGTATACGAGGGCTGCTCAATATATAATGTCAAGAACTGTATGACATACAATACATACAATACAGATATCATATGACATTAAACTTGACTTTCTCTCATTATTGAATCTTTACTAAATTTATAACAGTTTATGTGACCACTTTTCATCATGTAGTTTCATCGTGAGAAGCTGGGAAACAAGGGCTATGCTAGACACTGAATTATAAATGAATGGTAAAGAATCAGTAAACTTTAGTGAAAATAAAAGCTACATTATAGATGCCTTAAAACTTGTTAAAAATCCCAAAGAAATATTCACTGAAATATGTGACATTTACAACAACCGATGCCTGTTTTATAGACAAATGAGCAGGTGATTACAATGATAAACAATTATATAATGGGCATCAAAGATGGGTACCCTTCTTGCCAACAAAAAGTATAACAACTTATGTACTGTTTGCCAAATTTCAACAAATAATATTTGATGATGTATGATTGGCTTTAGGACACATAGCAAATGTGAGAGACATCATATCGGGAGTAGTTTACACTGTTTTTAAGAAACGATTGACAGTAAAAAAGCTTTGTACTCAAAGGTCACCCTATATTTTGAAAAATTAGTGAAAACGACAGCGTGTACGAAAGTCTTAACAATTATTTTAAAATATCAGTAATTTTAGTTATCTACGTTTGTTTTATATTCAAACAGATATTGGAACATGAATCTATTGCTTAAAAACATAAAACAAAATTTACCATAAGATGTACTTGATAAAAATGGCGTAGGTCTGACAAGAGCAATGTATGCAAGAGCACAAAGACAGATTAATATGCAATTTTCCTAAATATTAGTGGTGTCGTTGTTCAAATTCTTATTCGGGGAGACAGTTTAATATCTGGAGGAGTCTAGAAAGCAATTTTCTTGCAATAAAATCAAAAGGTTTATTAGAGGAAGGACCCAGAATCAGGAATCCACTACATTGAATTTCTTCCCGACAGCGTCCAAACCCGCATGCCCTGAAAAGTAAAGGTGTTTTCGGGATAAACAGAAAGTTAATGTTTTTCACATTAACAATATTTGCCAGATCTTTGACCTTTTGACTTTCGTTTTTAATTCCAAGTTTGAAAAAAACACCTTTCAGAAGGAAAAAAACAAGTCCAGGAAATCATTGGATCTCTGCCATTTTCCAGTATACTAAGGGTCATACCCAAAATGAGTTCTAAAAACAATCAGAAATTCGATAAAAAAAATGTTACGGACATGTGTTTGAATTAAAAGAGATTAATAAGTAAAATTATGAAGACTAAATCATTGAAAAGTGTCGTTTGCTTCTTTCTGAGCACCGAGGACATTATTTGAACAGCCCTCGTATGTCTAAAAGTCCCATCACATTTACATTTATTTATTACACTGTGAACTGGAAAGATTTCCAACACTATCGACATTGTCATTGCATTGTTACAACGCGAAATGTAATAACAACGCGAAATGTAATAAACCTGGATTATTACATTTTGCGTTATTACATTTTGCGTTGATCTCGACGCAAAATGTAATAACGCATAATGTAATAACACGATTTTTAGATTATTACATTTTGCGTTATTACATTTTGCGTCGAGATTAACGCAAAATGTAATAATGTGCTTTTTCGTTGTTACATTTTGCGTTATTTTATTTTTGCACTGAAGACAACGCAAAATGTAATAAAATAATATGTAATAAAACAAAATATAATTAATGTTTTTTAATTGCGTATAACAAAAGTGAACATAAAATTGATTCAAATATATACATGTAACCAACATGGAAAACACGTTTCTAATTTGCGACACCTATAATTTGAAAACATTTATTAAACTGATTTTGAATACATGTAGCTAATTAAATGAATATATTATAAAATAAATTAATTAAAATAATTAAAAAAAAAATGCATATACCTTTTTTTCTGTTGTCTTATTTTATATTCATCGGCCACTACACTATTGAAAATTGTACTTCTTCTGGCTGACGAAAAAAAGTGTGTTATTACATTTTGCGTTTTTGCCTTTTGCTTAATCTCGACGCAAAATGTAACAACGCAATATGTAATTATCCAAAAATTATATTGTTACATTTTGCGTGATTACATTTTGCGTTGATATCGACGCAAAATGTAATAACGCGAAATGTAATAATCCTCAAATGTGTGTTGTTACTTTTTGCGTTATTACAGTCTGCGTTGATTTCGACGCAAAATGTAATAACGCAAAATGTAATAATCCAGGTTTATTACATTTCGCGTTGTTATTACATTTCGCGTTGTAACATTGCATCCATAGGAAAAGGCAGGCTATCCCTAGTTTACTTATCCAAAATTCTTCTCGATGTCTATGGAAATGTATACTCAGTGATGGGCTGTTTGTGTGGTGATAAATCTTTTCGAAAATTCTTATTTTCATTGACAAAATAGAATGATCAGGTAAATTAAAATGTTTGTATAAAAGCTGCCGACCCCCTTGATTTATATGAAATCGATAACCTTATATTCTTTTATTAAGTAACCCCTTGGTTTCACCAATATGAACAAATCCACCCACATTACATCATATTCCGTAGAAAAAATTAGAAGATTCACAGTTCAGATTTCCCTATGATCTGGTATAAAAGCTCTGTCGAGTAACATTACTAGTGAAAGAAGTGTTTGTTATCAAAATGTCACAGGTTTCAGTTTTCCCAGATTGTTTTGAAACAGAAGACATGGAATCAGAAAAGGAAACTTCAAATATATCTATGAAATAAACCCTACATTCTTTCAATTATTTGTATGAGCTATAAGATGTAAGAATATTTTGCAAATTAAAAAAAACGTGTACTCGCAATTTGATTTGATTTAGAATTGATTTTAAGCTTTATAATTTTCCTGTTTTTAAATGAATCTTTTTTTTTTCATTTGACATCTGATATCAGGAACCTTCCTTTGCCATAAATATATTGTTGATAAAGTGTATTTTTATTATATTTGAAATAAAACTGACGAAAAGAAATATTTCCCCCTATTTTTTTTAAGTGAAAGCTTAAAATTATTCTATATGATAAATACATTATATAGAATATTACGTTGTAAAAAAATCTAGGCTGGGCAGAAAGGAACGTGTACATGTAAGTAATTCCCTTTGTTAATGAAAATAATAGGAATAGTTTTCTTAAAACCTTTAATTTCAACTGTTTTTAACTATAGTCACTCTGATATATAAACTTAGGGAAAGTTATTACGTTACCAATAAAGGACAGACACCACAGAGTCTGTCATATCTGCTTCATTTTGAATGTTCTACCGACCAAAGTCGACAATTGCCAATAATCGACTAAAATGTATGTTAAATGAGATGACTTCAGGTTTTCCCTCGTCAACTTTCCTTATTTATGTAGTTATCTTTCGCTTTCACCTGAAAATGGTAATTATATATCCCAGCATATTTGCTGCGCAACAATATATATTCAAGAAGTAGTGTGAACAAGATATTGATTCTCCAAATTTCCAAAGAACTTTTGGACAACTTAAAATCACAAGATTTTTACCAAAATCAACGACTTACTTACGACCTTTAAATTTTATACATGATCATTTCCAATGATTATTAAAAAGTCAGGCTTTTTGATATCATTGACAGCTGCTTTTTCAATTAAAATGGAACTTGTAAAATTACTTACATTGGTGACTTGCAAAATTATTTTGTTAAAATACATTCTGATTGTAAAAACAAGTACTCTGACGTTGACATCGAAAAGATGCTTGAGTTTTTGATTGACAGTATCATTGAGGTTTTTGAAGACCAGGTATTCCAACAACCTGTTGACATTCCCATGGATTCTAATTGCCGTCTGTTATTAGCAGAACTATTCTTTTATTCTTATGAAGCAGAATTTGTGCAAAATCTTATGCATGAAATAAAGTAAACACTTCCTGTGGTCTTCAACTCGTCATTTAGATAGATCAACCACGTATTGTCAATTAACAATGTCTTTGTCCATTCTTGTGTCGATACGATATATTTTAGTGAGCTTGAGATAAAAGATATCACAAAGTCTGAAACTTCTGTTTCATACTTGAAAAGTTTCAAACTTGGATATTTTACTTAATAAAGACGTTAATGGTAATCTAACAACCAATCCCTATGATAAAGTTAATGACTTTAACTTATCTATCGTCAACTTCCATTATTTATGCAGCAATATACCTTCATCACATGCACACAGAGTTTATAAATCTCAGTTGATTCGATACGCGAGAGCATGGTCTATGTATAAACAGTTTCTATAAGGATGAAAATTATTGACAAACAAGTTGATGAAACAAGAATATCAGTTGTCTCGTTTAAAGTCATTATATCGCTAGTTCTATGGTCGATACAATGACTTTTGATTTCGTTTCGTTTCGGTAGGTTTCATTTTGATTTCGTTTCGTTTCGATAGGTTTCGGTAGATTTCGTTTCGTTTCAGTTCGTTTCGTTTCGTTTTTATTTCGTTTTGCACTTTACAGGTACCCCAAAATAGAAGACATTGGATGGGAGAAATATACCTTTAAATATACCTTTAATAGAAACCTTACATTCTTTAAATATTTTGTTAGAGGTATACAGTAAAATGTAAGAATATTGTAGCGAGGTGAGTGAGGTGAAAGAATCAGTGAGTGAATGCTTGATAAAAATCCACAATGATTATATAAATATATTATTATTTGAAAACTGAAATGTGGAAAGAAAAAAAAGAATATTGTAGCGAATAGAAAAAAAGGTGTACTCACAATTTGATTTGATTTAGAATTATTTTAAAATTAATATTTTTTCTGTTTTGAAAAGAATCTTTTTATCTTTAATTTGACATCTGATATCAGTAAGCTTCCTTTGCCATGTATTGTTATTAGAGTGTATGTTGTATTATTCTTTAAATAAGACTGGTGAAAAATAATATTTGCCCCTAATTTTTAGTGAAAACTTTCTTCATTTTAAAAATGATTTTATATGATCAATGTATTATATAAAGTTTTACGTTGCACAATAGCAGATATAGGTGAGCGAAAAAGGAAAGTATATATGTAAGTACTTTCTCTTGTTTATAAAGAGTTGTCTTAAAACCTTTTTTGAATTATTTAAAACTTTAAAAACCTTAAAATCTTATGTTGGTTTTTATAGTGATTTGTAATTATAGTCGCTGTATCTGATATACAAAAGTAGGGAAAGAAATTTAATTACCAATAAAGAAAGGACACCACAGACTCTGTCACATCTAGTTCATATTTGGATGCTCTACTGATTAAAGAAAAAGGTCAATAATGAACTACATTGTATGTTAAACGAGATGACTGAAGGTTTTCCTTTATCAACTTTCTTTATTTATGTACTTATATAAGCTATTACATGCAAGATGTGTCCAATTTTATTTGCTATTCAAGAGAATACTTGGAGAACAATTATTTTTTAACCCTAGGCAAGCTACTTATACAACAGTTAAACGTATCTCAAGAACCCCCTCAGCATTTAGTAAATACATGGTCGTTATAATGACCATATTAGCAAATATGCCTATCCTTGTATATCCTTACATCTCATGGTTTAGGAAAGAACCCTGAAAATGTTGGAGCTCGATGGTTAATAGAATAAAATAACCTAAAGTAGTATTCATATATTAACTTGATTTTTAAAGCCCTTGCATTTAAACTTAATATGATGAATCCTTTTGAATTAAGTGAGTCTATTGTAGATTATTACTTCACACGGTGCACTAAAATGATCATCCTTTCAATTCTTGGTTGCATTCGACCCTTCCTTGTCCAAAGATACATACAATGTTAATTCCCTAAATAAGCATGCTCACTTGGATTTTTATCAGTTTTTTTTTAAGTTTAGCATCACTGTCATTTTAGATACATGTCCTATATCAACTTGAATTAAAGTGTTGCTCTCTCCCTTTTCTTGTAGATTACAATGTATGAAATATATAACAGACGTCAGTAAAACCAACGTATAATTTTGTTTAAACTGCAAATAAAACTGTTGATGGAAGATTGGTAAATCTCTTTCTATATCTCTTACAAGAAAAACAGCTGCTATTTTTCAAAGAAATGAAATAGGAAATAAAAGAAAAAAATTATAGCTAAGGAAATCTGTTTTGTCTATTATTTATCATATCACATTTTACCATTCTGACAGGAAATGTATTTTCTAGGGTCACAACTTTTTTCCTTATATTAATCCTTTTCATCATTGTGGTGCATGGAATACTGGCTTTAATCATCTCAAGAGCTTGTTGTAAAAAGTATTGTTGCGACAGAGGAATGCAGACAAGGTCCTACCGAAGTAATAGTACATTGTCAGGTATTTAAATTCCATAGTTTAACACTATCATAAACATTAAGAAATAATTTTTCACGATATTTTTATTTATAAATTGTATTTGTCAAATGCAATTTATTTTGTAGACTTTTCTATCTCGTTTATTTTTCTTTTTTGTCGTAATCAATATACTTATAACATTTTTCTAATACATGTGCATGAAATTAATTGCTTGTAGTTTTCTCTTAAACATCTATCGTGTGTTCGTTTAAAACTTTTGAATGTAACATTGTATGAATAATTTCATGATCAAATAGATTCTGAAAACCATACATAGTGTTCACATTAAATGAGCATAATATATTCAATAGTCAATATGTCATTTTTTTTTTCTGACGATGAATTATCATGCAATTTTGGAAACATCAATGCCTATGATTTTTATAAAAGGACAAGATAGGGTAACGGCCAAATCTGGCCCCTTATTTGATGTAAAAATCAGAACACTGGTAAAATTGTGATACTAGTAGTTTGTAGTTAAAAAGTTAAAATGATGCTTACTTTAAAACCAGCAATTTTTTGCATTCAAAGCTTACACGGAAGCCTCTAGAAAGTAAACAAAGTAGGGCATTTTTTAGATTTTCTCAATTCTGATAGAATTTCATCATATTTGAGACACTTTTCTTTTCGGAAAACATTGAGCACAAGCTTGCCTATCTGAGATTTTTACACATAAACTGCATCCGATTCTAGTGTATAGAATATATAAATTTGGTAGATAGGCAAGCTTGCGCTCTATGTTTTCCGAAATAAAATATGCACTAAAATTGACGAAAATTTACTTTAAAGTGAGAGACTTCGAAGATTGACCTATTTCCTGACCTCTCTGTGACCTCTGTATATTCTTAGTCTTAAAACCAATACTCATTTTGTTGCAGGGGTGACAACAGATTTTTATAGATACACTGTTAGATCATTTTGAAAGACACCCAAAATCGGGGGCCATATAGGGGTCTTTATATAGGGTCCTTTCGATACTCACTTTTCATGGCACTTAATCCCACCTCCAATGATTTAGAGGTCTACGTTTCCCCAATCTTGTTCTAGTTGAATTTGTGCATGATAAATGTTTCTTTTCTTCACATGCGGCTCTTCCGGAAGACAGTGTTATTTTCTGGAGAAACGTGGCTCTATAATAGAGAGGATATGGTTCATATGGTTCATATTACATTTACATGTTTCAATAGATCAAAGGGCTAGATCATCCAAATCTAACAGGATAATTTCGACATATCAGATGATAGTTTACATGGTATGTCATTTACAGGGTATTTTAACTTTAAAAGAAAAAATGGAAAGACCGTACTAAAAGGATATCAAAGGATAAATTTTCCTACATTTATAATTTTAGTTAGTCAAGCATCCAATAGGCAATCAAATATCCATATTTCACGGCCATTGTTAGATGGTATGCATTTTACTGAACATTTGCATCAGAAAAGTTTTATTTTTTGAAGAAGCAATTAATGTCAGAAAATTTAATGAATTATTTTTTTTCATATATATTTTCAGGATATCGTGCATCTAGACTGACAGGGATCCAATGTACGACACACACAACATTAAATCCTACTATGCATAGCCCATCACCTACAGAAAATTTCGATCTAAATAGCTTTAGTGAAGAACCCAGAAATGCGCCGATATCCCCTCCACCTCCTGGAAATACAGAACAGGAGGAATACCATATTGTAACTGCTGATATAACTGAATCCTCAAATTTCCTGAGTGATGGTTTTGAAGATTGTCCGGATGTGCCCCCTCCTTCGTATAGCAGTTTGTTTGAATAGTAACTGTTAGACCTGTCAATGAATTGTTATTTTAAAAGTATGTATCTTAAAAAGTTAGATATGACTTTTAATGTCACAGAACAGAAAAAAAAAAATTCAAATATTTTTTTTTAATACACGTGTTTTTTTTTTTTTTTTTTTTTTTTTTTTTTAATGTATTTTAAAGTAAATTGATGATTCACAATAAATGTATCTTTTTTTTATCTAAGTTGTTGTTGATTTCTTCTAAATATACCTGGCGATTATTAAGCTCTGAACCAACTTCTTTCCGTAACTCAAATGCATATGCTAATAAAATGTTATACATTCATGGATTATGGACAAAATGAAGCGCTTTTTTATCATAAATTGAATAAATCTCATATTTTATAAGTATTTGGAAATATATTTCTATGGTCGGAACTAACCATCCCCAAAAATAATGCCCTATTTTCTCCCGTATTCTGATGATAAAGTATCCTTGACTTAAAGTTTTTTGCTGGTAATTTTAGGAAAATGTTTCTTATCAAGATTTTTTTAAAGGATGAACCAGGAAATTTTAATTAGGACAGTTTCTGCAAAAAACAGTCAGAAATTCTTATTTGGCAAATAAAAGCTTGTTTGTTGCTTCATGATATCGCCAGAAGCAGTCAGGATTCGAGTAATTCTGCAAAGCAAGTTATGAACTCTACATATAATACGCTGCATTTTCCAACTACTTATTCTTATGAAACATTGATGTACGAAGGGCTATCAAAAAGTCGCCGACTAGTGCCATGAATTTGAAACCTCTTAAGGTACATCAATGAATTTTAACATAATTAGTAAGTATGATCTTTTCTCTCTATAGAATATACCATATGATACAAGATTGTTTGTTTCCAAAAAAGTGTTAAGAACACCAGAACCCATGTCCCTGGGGCCTGTAAAATTCACAATCTTGAAAGAAACACTCTTCTTTATCATAACTGTGTGCATAGTTTATTGGTTTAATACCTAGTAGCAGAGAAAAAGATTTTTTAAAGTATAAAAATTTTTTATAAA
>NW_026920600.1:0-17736 GCF_032062105.1 Saccostrea cuccullata
TCCTTAAATACCCTTTCAGATCGATAATTATATGAATTCTTATTCATTGTTATATGACTATTTATAATGTTGATTTAAAAATTACATCAGTGGTATTTCTTCTAAATGAAAACTAGGCGACATTATTTGCGCCCTTATATTGAGAATGGGTGTGTAGTCAGTACAGGTCGCTATTTTTATGTACTTTTTTAAATATTGAAAGAATTCTGAAAACTTGTCATGCATCAAGTGTTTTGTTGTGTTTCTTGTTGTGTTGGTAAAAATATACCACTGCTTTAGACTAATTCTATATATAACGTTTTCTGCACAAAAAATGAAGAAGGCATGTAACAACTTATGTGAGTGTACCTGCTCAATTCATTTATATTTAGATTTACAAGTACATTTACGTCAATTTAGAAACTCCATTGTTTTGACTTTTCATATTTTCAAGAACACTGCTTGTCTTAGATTTCAAATCTCCCTCCATTTTTTTTCAAATATTTAATGAATGCAACCTACGCGCACGCTAATGGAGTATTCAACTAGCGGTCAACTGCAAAGGAAATAGAGGAGTAATCAACTAGCGGTCAACTGTAAAGGAAATAGAGGTGTATTCAACTAGCAGTCAACTGCAAAGGAAAAAGAGGAGTATTCAACTAGCGGTGAACTGCAAAGGAAATAGTGGAGTATTCAACTAGCGGTCAACTGTTAAAGAAATAGAGGAGTATTCAACTAGCGGTCAACTGCAAAGGGAATAGAGGAGTATTCAACTAGTGGTAACTGCAAAGAAAATTGAGGAGCATTCAACAGTGGTCCACTCTATGCAAGTTGATCGCTCCCTCATTTGCATGGCAAAAATTCAACTAATGGTCAATTGACGGTGAGTTGACCGTCAGCTAGTAGTCAACTGAATACTCCGATTGAATTCTAATAGTATTTTTTCATATGGGGTGGTTAGAGCGTCTGCTCTAGATTCGCAAAGTAAGGCGTAAATCCTTACGTCGCGGGTTCGCACTGCGGGACGTGGAGACCTGTCCTTCGGATGAGAACGTATAAACCGAGGTCCCTTGTCGCAGTAAGTGCTGGCACGAAAAGATCCCACCCTGCTCAAGTGCCGAGTATAGGACAAAATTTGAAGCTCTCCACCGGCAAGCGTTGGTGTCTCCATATGAGTGAAAAATTATCGAGAGGGACGTTAAACAATATACAATCAACCAATCTTACATCATACTAGCAGCATCTAAAGCTAGACTGTTATAATTCTTATTTCTTCGCTACTACCCTGATCTTATGTCACTATTTTCTTAGATCGCACATGCATTATCTGCGGTTAGACTGTTATATTTCTTTATTTATGTAGAGCTCACAAAAATGTCCTTATTCCTTTTTATCCCTTTTTTCATCTTTGCACAAAATATCATCTATGCATGTAATTGTTAATAAATTTAAATCTTTGTTTTTAATACAAACATATAGCTCTTTTTATTGTAAATTAATACTTAATAGCATTTTCCTGTTTAAAAGTGATTGCCTTAGTTACGTGAAGTATGTATTAGATGAATGAAATTTTCCCCTTTTTGCCTTTGAATATTTCCTATTTTGACTAAAATCGTTCACTTTTAGAGCAAAAAAAATTGACCAATAATTCAGTAAATTTCCCACGAAACAAAATAATGTATAAACTTTACGGGGGGTTGTTAAGGAATCTTATAAGTCATTTCTGGGAAAATTGACTTTTTAAAGAAAATTAAGTTTGATAAATTCCCCAAAACCGCTGATAAACACAAACTGTTATTAACTATTGCATACAGATAAAAGAATGTCTAACGCAAAGACTTGCACCATCGCCACGGCATCACGTGACTTCTATTAATAGTCGAAATTTTCCTTAATACATGTGAGAAAGCTAACAGAACAACAATACTCCGGAGTTTGACCATTTCTTTGAGTAAATAATATGATAAAAAAACATCTTTTTGGCTAAAATGTGCTGCTAAATCCCACTGTCCTGTCAGTAAAATAATTTTTCCCAATTTCGCACAAATCTTACTCTATGTTTTGAATTTTATACACATAACCGAGATTTTTCGTAAAACCCATTTTAACTGGGATTTTACAGACTTTCCCAAGTTCCTAAAGGCAAACTTTCCATCTGTACAAATCTTATGTTTTGAAATATCCAGCTTATTGTTGTTCTGTTGATTTGTATCAGGAATGACAGAGGAAAGGCCGACTGGGATACGTATATAGCTGACTGTTCAAAGAGAATATAATCTATGAAAATAGTTTAACATATCTGTTTAATTAACTGTATCCAAATGTTTTTCACATAATATTCACGATACGTAAAACTCCATTTTACGTATCTTTGTAAAGCCGTTTTACCAAATTTTTTTTTTGACATATGATTCCCAAGTTACTTGAGGTACACATATGACGTCATCGGTGGTAATTTTAATCAAAATGACAGATACAGCATAAAAAAATAAAAACATTTTATTTTTGTTAAGGGGGGCCCTTTTTCCAAAATCTTTTTTAAAATTTTAAAACATTGACATTTCTTTTCTGACTACTTGCTCTTAATTTTTAGGCATTAAAAACAATACCTTTATATGCTTATTTTTGCACAGTAGCACGTGCAAAAACACTATGAAATGCAAAAAATAGATTATTTTCAACATTTTGTTTCCCCAAAAAAACCCCAAAAATGTAAATCACTTCAAATCAACAGGTATTCAATTTTATGACTTTATCTTTAAAATGAAGGTAAATTTTATCGTACTCATCTGCATGAAAAATTATATTTGAGCACAATGTAAGTATCACCCCGTTTTTCTTGTCGTAATTTTTACAATTCCGATATGCATCACAGGTAATTTTTAAGAAGTTTTTGTGTGAAAATGTTGTAATTCATATTTTTTGAAAGAAATGATTCATCTCTTTATTTAAACAAAGAAAAAAGCATAATTTATGATAAAATAAAAGAGAAATATGACTTTTCATTTATTTCCATACTCTTTTGTCATAAATGTTATATTTCTGCACTAAAAAGGGGAAGTAAGCACTGACAAATATCTGAACATAAAACTATTTTGCAAAAAACTGGTGTTTTGGTTGTTTTAGGAACAATTTAAACAGATTAATTTTTTTCTTCTTCATCCTAATCATTCTTTTTCTCTTCCCCCCCCCCCCCTTTTCCCCCTCAACCCCAAAAATGATTTTATACAATCTAATGTACTATAAATCAATAAGCAAATATAGGTACAAGTACATTTCTGAATTCTTTTCTTAGTTTTATCCAGAAAATACAATTAATGGTAAACATAAAATTAAACATTTTTCCCCTGATATTAGCCGCTTTCTTTGCTGAATTTTTTTAAATCTTTTCGCACTTATATATCAGCATATCATGAGGTATTCTTCACAACTGAAATTGCTATGAATTATCAACCAAAGGAAGAGAATTTTAATATTCACAAACTCCATAAATCAAATAAAACTGCTATTAATGATGAATAATTTTTCTTTTTGTAAATTGTGAACGTTATTGATTATTAACAATGTTATGCCTATATCACACTTGCAAAATTAACAGTTTCAACAAACGTCACATAACGCTGCTTAGACGTAGAACGAAATATTTTCCCCCCTTAATATTTACAGGTTGGTATTATTTCCTAGAGTTTAATTACATCCCTAAATACCAATATTAAAAAAACCCTTTTTAAAATTACTCATCTCGCCTACATAATGTAGCACTGATTTAGTCAAGGTAGAATATTTTGTATGCTTCCTTATTCCCCCCGGGGCAAGACTGTATCTCATGATTCCCCTCACTTATGAAGAAATATAAGCTACAAACATTGCATTATATTTTTACTACCATCAGATCTTTACATGTAATTCAATCCTTTATCGAAACTGATTTGATTTGATACTATATAGGGAAAACCCAAACTGTACTGTGGATAAATAACCAGCAGTATTTATAAGGATATAAATAACTTTTAGGATCTTTGAATAAAACAAATTTCTGAGTTCTAATTCAATGCTAGCTATCTAAGACCCATTTTACAGTATACACTAAAGGGTTTTAAATTCATAGTACCTTTATACATTTTAGTAGGTCTAATGTGCACTTTTTGTTCAATGAAATCCGCAGTACCATAAACAGTTTGCAAACATTGTTCATCATTTTTGTACAATACAACAAAACGTAATAAAAGGTGCAAAACTACAGCAGAAACAAAAGAAATACTGAATGTTCTTGAATTTTTTAATCTCATTATTCAAATATGTATCACTGAGCTTTAACTAACTGTAAACAACGGCGTATAAGGTTAACTTATTCATTTCATTCTCAATATTTTTCATTTGCATATGATTATTTTCCTGCAGTTGGCTGATTAAATTTTTGAATGCTAAGGAATAAAAAAAAAGTTTTTGTAAAACACTGATGCCCCCGCATTGCAGGTTATGGCGAGGGTTGAATTCATTCAAATGCATGTAAATTAATGGTAAGGTCAAAAGGGTTTGTACTTAAAGGAAGGACTTGTTACAAGGAATACATTTGTGAAATATAAAAGCCCTAGTTCGAACTCCTCAAAAATTAAGACCAAGGTTATTTTGAAAAAATGGGGCCAAAATTTTAGGTCAAGGTCAACAGGTCAAAATCTTTATAACAGTTGAAAGCATGAGGTAGAAAACATCATTTATGAAGATCTTAAATAATTTACCCAAATAATTTTGGGGTATCTTTAAAGATTTATTAGACCGGATATAGTGACAAATTTTGACGGATTGCTTTTGAAAGAATCATATTGGAGAATGACCATGCTGTACAACCTTTTTTTAGTGTTTGTTAGGCCATTTTTTCAAACTAATATCCCCGATTTTTTCCCGTTATTTCCCATCATGACAAGGAACACATGACGGGTGTGACCTGGTAGGGGATGCTTATCCTCTATGGCACCGGATTCCACCTCTGATGTTTTAGAGGTCCGTTTGGGTCTGCTCCTATTTTTTATTGTTCAGTAGACTTTTAGTTTGAATACTATTAGTTACTTCACATTTAACCATAAGATTTTAGATTAAGCAGAAAAAAGGGATGGGGCAATCACTTCTATATGTCCACCAAAATGACACTAACATATCTATTTTCATCAAATGCTCTTTCCTATCTTTAGTTATTTTTGAAATACAGGTTTGGTTTTGTTTATGGTGTGTTTTTTTCTTATAAATATTTTTATGTACGTGTAATTGTTTATTAAGGGATAGAGGCTATTCAATCGATTTTTTTTTTTTGCCTATGATGGACCCCCTCTAGGAAGATTAAATACTCGTTAACTAAACATAAATCTTTAGAGGACTTTACAAAATCAAATTAAAACGTACTAAAATGGGGGTTTTTTTAGAAAGTTCATAATTGCAATAAAACAAATTGCAGTGATTACGGTTTGAAAATCGAAAAAAAATACGTTTTCATTTAAAGTGAACTTAAGAAGGTTTCTTGCCTTCCTTTACTTAAGAATCCTCTCTACACTGCACAGTAAAGAGTTCTGATTCTAAGGTACTTTTCTGTAGTTAGAGCGATCTGCCCTTTGATCTAAATTCTTAATTTAAAAATTGCAATTTACAATATATCACTCAATTTGTAATCAATTCAAGTATTTATAACATTTTAAAAGGTCAAAATAAATTAACTGAACGTGTTATTAACATGAATTTTCTCTATTGAAGTAATTAACAATGATTTCTATTCATTAATACTGTGTTGTCTTTAAACGTTTTTCCCGGGGGTAAATGCCACGCACAATACGTTGAAAATTAAAGAAATAACCTCAATAATAACTCCTTTATACAATATCTTTTTCTCAATGTCCAAAAAAAAAGTTTGCACTTGTGTACAGAGGGTCCATAAATTGGATTAGTTTAAAATTTATTTACAACCCAACTAATACTCCAGACAATATACTTTCAAATAGAAGTTTCAAATGTATTATTATTATTTATCGAGACGTCCTCAATATACCTTAGTTCCATGATTTTAAGCTCCTAATTTTAAAATTAATACATTCTTTTTAAGTGACAACTAAGAATAAATGCAATCATGACTAGAATATATGTGACATATTTATGGTATATTAAGGTAGTCCAATCCTCAGGTTTATAAAATTAGCAGTCAAGCAATAAAAAATACTCTTAAAAGTATCTCTGAATTCACAAAGTTATGTAAATTTATCCACAGAAAGTTAAAGATTAAAGTTTATCATATTATATAGGGAAAATTGTCAAATCTCCAATATTTTTGCAGAAAAGGCGAATTGAAATATCAACGATGCGTTTTCTAATTGCAAATTGATCAAGAAATGTATTTTAGGTTAAAAAATGATAGGTATCTAGGGATT
This sequence comes from Saccostrea cuccullata, assembly GCF_032062105.1. Classification (NCBI taxonomy): domain Eukaryota; kingdom Metazoa; phylum Mollusca; class Bivalvia; order Ostreida; family Ostreidae; genus Saccostrea; species Saccostrea cuccullata. Next base: position 6,390 of record NW_026920600.1, read on the forward strand.
CAGAGAAATTGTCACGATTTTTAACCTTATTTGGTATTTTTGTCTTCTTTTCCCTCATGTATTCTATAATACATAGTGTAAAAGGCTTTTGCTATCATTGCAAGACACCACAAATCACTTCTTATTTCATATCACGTTAAGGCCAAGATCTAGTAAATAAAAGATGCCTACAGATTTATCACAATTGAGAAATAAATTCCTACTATTGATGCTTTACAACTTTAGCTTCAGTCAAATAAGGTGTTTCGGGGCATAATTTGTGGGTAAACAAGATGAAAAACTGTATTTTAAACTGTCATTTTCAATGAAAAATTAAGAAAACCAGTCATGAATATGGGAGTTCTTTCGTATTCAGCAAAGGAAATGTATTCAGATTGACTACAGTCTCTCAGAAAACGGTAATTAGTATGTTCATGGCCTCTTCTTTAAATCAGTATGAAATTTAATATAGGTGTCCGGTTTACTTTTCATATGATTTCAAATTGAATGACATGAAAATACTCTTTTTCTACATAATTCTGCTAAAGCTGTAAAGTACAGGAAAAAGAAAGTTGAAATTGATTATGACGTCTTAATGGATCTTGCACCAAAAAATTAGTGTCAAGTTATTTACTAGATCTTGACCTTAATAAGCATTGGTATCTAAGGCTGGATTCAAGAAAATCTTATTTTTCTGAAACTGTATTAATTTTTTTTTCTTTTTTAGTGTATAAATGTCAACTTTTTTAAGACCTTTTGTAAGACTTCCAAAGACCTTGAATCTTATAAAGATGAGGAAAATGAAAATTGTTGCATGAAAAAAAAAATATTTTCAAGCTTCATTTTCATGCATTTCAAATTAGATATTAATTTTTGGAGTTATCCTTCCTGACTTGAGGATCAGATATCCTTATAATTAATACTATGTTGAACACAAAATTTGATATCAATACAAATTGAATACTGTAGATCACTTATTTTCACGAGATAGTCATTGACTCTTGTTTAGCGAGAGATAATTTTCACGAATTGTGATTATTGCTCTATATAATCTTAAGAAATGCTATTATACGCGAGAATCAAATTTTCGCGAGCACACTGTCTCGCGTAATTACGCGAAAATAAAGTTCTCGCGAATATAATGTGATTTACAGTAGATAAACTGTGGACTGTGCTGTATGACTTTCATTGAAACACCCACTTTAAAAATCAAAACAGAGCTTGTAATATAAAAGTATGTTGACGATTAAAACAGAGCTTGTTACATAACGGTATGTTGACAATTAAAACATAACTTGTAATATAATACAACTCGCTACTATCAATTTTGAATTTCTTCTTGTATGTATTTCTCTTTACTTGTATGCCCTGATGGGCCCAAAATTGGTATTAATAAATCTTAACTTTACTTATATTATATAATATAACGGTATGTTGACAATTAAAACAGAGCTTGTAATATCATATAAAGGAATGTTAATAAATAAAACAATGCTTGTACTATGATGTAACGGTATTTTGACAAGAAAAACAGAGCTTGTAATATAACGGTATGTTGACAATTAAAACAGAGCTTGTAATATAACGGTTTGTTGACAATTAAAACAGAGTTTGTATTCTAATGCAATTGTTTTGTAAAACACGTTTTGATTGGCTAATGTCACTTTCGTTTGAAGCAGTAAAATAAGCATTAACGAGAGTGAAAGCTTTTCACAGTGACGTCATAATAGTTCGACGCAAAAACACAATTATCCATGACGTAATTTATAACGAAACTCAACAAATTAAGACGTAAACCACAAACAAAATGCATGGATTGCATAAAAATGGGAATACTGTACACTGTAGAAGTAGTTTTTTCCGCATGGTATTAATTTCCGCTATGACGTCGCGCATAGTATTGGGGCCGATTGGGGCCGATTTTGTTACGTCAAAATATCCATTTCTGATGTTATTCCATGTGTCGTTTAAGCGTAAAAACGTAAAAAATTTCAGGCGTAACAATTAAGACCAGACATCCAATTTCTGTTTTTTTTTCTAAAAGTTCTTTTGTGTTTTTTTAAATATAAAATTTTATGTATTTGCACATTGTAAAAATAAGACTTTTTCCATTAAAAGAGAATACAGGTCACATTTATGATGTACTTCCCTTTAAATACCATCATACTTATATTCATGTCGTAATAACAAAACTGACTAGACATCAAAATCGCTCTATCAATCTCTCTTATTACTTGCTAATAATTTTTGAAAAGAAACATATGACTACTTCTTGATTTGCACATTTCATTAGTAACTTTATTTTTACGGAAAAGAACCTGTTATATAGTAAAAATCTTTCCCGAACATTCCATCTTTTCTTGTTACTCGTCAAGATCACGGCATATTACAGAATGCTTCCAATTTTATGAACAGTCGGAATCGGTCAGTATATTGGAAATTTATCAATGAATTTTGTGTGACATCTTCACAGGACATTATAGGAGATTGGTACAAAATGGCAAAAGAAATCCATATAGCCAAAAAGATAAAATCGTCAAAAATCTAACGCCCGTCGTTTACAGTGTTGCAAATTACGCAATTTAAAACCCCAATACTATGCGCGAGGTCACTGAAGGCCGTCACAAATTGTCCGCAGAAATTTGTCCCATCGTAATCAAAATACTTGTGAAGATTATAGTGAGAGTCTAAGAATTCCCGTAATTTTCTACCCGCGGATAAAAGAGAAATAAAGATTATGCGAAAATATGACCCCGTCTACAGTAACTTATCTTCTATTTTTGCGACCGTTCAAGCTAATTTAACGGTCGAAAACATCCGTTTTACCGGCTCCGCTTACGCGTCGCCGGTAAAACTCATAGCATTAACGGTTGAAAATACCAAATTGGAAGATAGTTATTCCATAAGTACAAGTATGTTGATTGATTGATTGATTGATTGATTTTATATATCTTGTTTAACGTCCCATTCGAGAATCATTGTCTCATACAGAGACGTCAACGTATGCCGGTGAAGGACTTCAAATTTATACCTATACTCGGTACTCAGGTCCATTGAGCAGGGAGGGCTCTTTACCGTGCCAACGCCTAACGTCACACGGGACATATATCATATCGGAAAAACCCGTGACTTTCACTTCTCATGCCGTGTGATTGGCGAGGGAACACTCACAACCTTTGTTTACGTCGTAGGTTTGACGCGGCGCCGCGAACGAGAATCAAACCTGGGCCTCCAGATCACGAAGTGAACGCTCTACCACTAGGTTACCGTTACCAGTAAAAAGATATGTTGACAATTAAAACAGAGCTTGTAATATAACAGTTTGCTGACAATTAAAACAAAGCTTTTAACAGAACGGTTTGTTGACAAGCAAAACAGAGATTGTAAAATTACGGTTTGTTGACAAGAAAAAGAGAGCTTGTAATATAACGGTATGTTCACAAATAAAACAAAGCTTGTAATATAACGGGATGCTGACAAGCAAAACAGTGCTTTTCACAGAACGGTTTGTTGACAAGTAAAACAAAAATTGTAATATAACAATATGACAAGAAAAACAAAGCTTGTTACATAACGGTTAGTTGACAAGTAAAACAGAGTTTGTAATATAACGGTAATTTGACAAGTAAAACAGAGTTTGTAATATAAAGGTTTGTTGACAAGTAAAACAGAGCTTGTAATATAACGGTTTGTTAACAAGTAAAATAGAGCTTGCAATGTAACGGTTTGTTGACAATTTAATCAGAGCTTGTATTGAAACGGTATGTTGACAAGAAAAACATAGATTGTTACAGAACGGTTTTTGATAAGAAAAACAGAGCTTGTAATATAACGGTTATGACAAGAACAACAGAGCTTGTAATATAACGGTTTTTTGACTATTAAATCAGAGCATGTAATATAACGATATTTTGACAAATCAAACAGAGCTTGTCACATAACAGTTTGTTGACAATGAAAACAGAGATTGTAATATAACGGTATGTTGACAATACGTTTTTTTCCAGTATTGAAGAGTTATAGATCTTAGTGCGCTCTTTTGCGAAAAAGTCGGAGAATGTACAAATCTCGCGGGATTTGTGGGACAAACGTAACATACACGTCTTAAGAACATGTTGAATGTAGCTGAACAAATCCTAACAAAATGCATATGAAATATTTTATTGCTGTTGACTTTATATAAATCAAGAATAGAGATGACAAGGATATTAATTTACATCTATTGGTGATCGTATGTATCTATTTATCGTAACGGTACTTTTAAAGACAAATTAAGTACACATACCTCGGAAATGTCTTTTTTTATTAATGGACGATAAAGTTAGAGTTTTTGCTCTTTACATATGTCTTTTAGTTCTTCTACTCTTTAGTTAAAATGCCAAATGCACTTAACACTTAAAATTGGATTAAGACTGGCATGATTATTCTATCCGCAAAGCCATGCTGTCCCAGTCAGACGACCAAACGCGCCTCTAATTCTGAAGAGTTCACTAATGGACATACAACGTATTAAAACAAAGCATGTAATATAACAGTATGTTGACAATAAAAACAGAGCTTGTTACATAACGGTACGTTGACAAGTAAAACAGAGCTTGTAATAGAACGGTTTGTTGACAAGTAAAACAGAGCTTGTAATATAACAGTTTGTTGACAATGAAAACAGAGATTGTAATATAACGGTATGTTGACAAGTAAAACAGAGATTGTAATATAACGGTTTGTTGACAAGTAAATCAGAGCTTGTAATATAACGGTTTTTTTTAAATTAAATCAGGGTATGCAATATAACGGTATTTTGACAAGTAAAGCAGAGCTTGTAATATAACGGTATTTTGACAAATAAAACAGAGCTTGTCACAAAACAGTTTGTTGACAATGAAAACAGAGATTGTAATATAACGGTATGTTGACAAGTAAAACAGAGATTGTAATATAACGGTATGTTGACAAGTAAAACCGTAGACCTAAAGCGAAGGGATCGCCGACTCCTATGACGTCACAATAGATATCACTATACGATCTCTCTCCGATTGCAGCGCCCTCACCGGAATGTATAGAAAACATCCTTCAGTACAAAGATTACGTTATTTACATCTACATTGTCGAGATATTTTAGCATGGAATGAATTAAACTTTTGCCGAATGTACCAAATTCTTTTTACTAATACACTCAAGAGTTCTTTGAGCAGCTTTTGAAGTATTTATCTTGTTTTTAATGTGTAAAAGCTATACAGTTTGAGTATTTAACATGACACATGATGACCATGATCACAGAGAAGCTGTCAAAATGCATGCGAGGTTGCTCAAGATGCTGCTCGATGAAAAAAGTTCATATATAAGAAACAGATAGATCTATTGATACGTGAATTTTTTAAAGAGCAAACATCTTATGCTTAATAGCAGTGTTTGACAACTCTGATATCGCAACAGGCCCATATGCATGACTATGGCACAGTTACACAAGTAAGGAGTACTAATAGGAGTATTCTTTGACAAGCCTATAGCCACCCCATTTTTTTTATTATAATGTAGACAAGAAGTTCGATCCTACCCCCCCCCCCCAACCCATCCCCGACAGGATTTTCGGAGTTTGTACGAAATGGACACATTTTCCTTTTTTTTAAGCTTGTCAAACTTTTTTGGGGGTTTGAAATTTACCATAGGGCTAAAAGGGGTAAAGTTGTTTCCATTTAAATATGATTCTTTTAATATAAAAAGGAACATTTTCCCTAAAGTCCTACCTAACAAGGTATAGGGAGTATAATTTCTTAAAAAGAAAAAAAAAGATAAGATTTACAAGTGCCTGTGTGTTTGAGCTACAGTAAGTTATTGATAATAAGCTGATAAGATTGAACATGATGCTCAGCGATTATGATTTTGCTTTTTGCGGTTGTGATTGATTACATTGAAAATAAATATTTTGAAAAGACATTAAATATGCCATACATGTACATCTAAAACAGTGCTCACCAATATATGCTCACTATAGAAAAGGAAAAGTCTCAAATCAAATATAACAATGATTTTGATAATATTTCATTACAGTCACATTGAATTATTTAATATTTATATTGATGCAGTTTGTCTTCGAGTTATGATATACAAAAGTTAATTATAATCACATTCTGGATATACACAGCATAGTTGAAAAAAGTGGAGTTCTAAACATGATAATTAAATCATTGAAATCCAGTTATGTGCAACTCAGCCGTGCATACATGGGACACACCACTTGGCACTTTTGTTGATTTAATCCTATGAAGGTTTGTGACCAATCTCTGTTCTTTCACATTTAACTCATCATACCAGGTGGTATATGGCATGACCATGTTCTAAAATATTTTCTATATAGTTTGGTGTGCAAGGCAGACCCCTATTCTCATTTGAGAAGCGGACAGGCTATCTACAAAACCTGTGGGGAAAAATAAAAAAAAAAATCTCTTAGAAAATCTTTTCAACACTGACAATGTTGTAATCCTGAATTAGCACGATTACATAAATTACATAAATCCAACGTTTTAGAAATACATAATTATGTAGATCATTCACGGGAACATCTAGTCTTAAGTTATTAAGTTGTTGATCTAAATCCTGTAAACGGCACAGGTGATTGAGGACAGGACCCCCCACCTCTAGCAATATAGACCCCCGGGCCTGTTAGACTTTTTCACATAAATATAGACCCCAGGGCCTGTTAGACTTTTTTACATAAATTATATATGGATGACACATTTGTGATAGAATCTATCCTATCAATTCAGAAAATTTGATTAAACTAACATTCTATAAAAATTCTACACACTCTCGTTGATTTTTATATAGAGTGTAGGGTAGATTGTAATTTTTCTAATTTTTGGTATAGATCTTATCACAAATAAGTCAATGAAAGATTATTTATGAGAAAAAAGCCCAGGGGTCTATATCGAAAAAGGGGGAGGGGGTCCCGTCCTCAAGCACTTATGGTAAACGGCACTTCACAATGTATTTATTATTTATATTAATTCAGCGAAGATCTGAAATTGGTCGTTGTTCAAATATTGGTAGATAAATTGTGTAAAATCTAATCCCAGAGGACTAGATTCACTGGTTTAATAACTTCAAGAATCCTTAAATAAATATGATATCATCGTAATTTATAAACCTTATCATTAAAACTAAAAGAAAATAATTCATTAAATACAATTTGTATAGAATATGAATTTATCTAGTAGTATTGGAGCTGCACATAGACAAGGAATGTAGAGAATATCGCTAAAACGATAAGCGTATTCGTGATTTACATCAAATTGCAAGGGCATAGACTATTTTGTTTGAGCTGAAATTTGGAATATTTATTGCTTTTTTGGTGTATATTTTGAAAAGTGCTGGGAGCTGATCATAGTTTGCATAACTTTATTTTTATTTATAACAGAATTTAAGCGAAGTGAAAATTTTTAGCTATTATAAGCATTTTCGGCAAATTTTTCAGTACTTTGCAAACAGCACAAACTAGCTCCCAGCACTTTTTGGGTAGAAGAAATAAACATCTTTTAGTGTGTATCATTTTTTTTTCTTGAAAAACAAGCGTATGCCTTTGCACTATCCTCATTTCCAACATTCAATTTAACAATTCTATTTTTATACAAGTCACGTGACAAACAGCTGATACGTGCGATATATAACTGGTAATGACTACGGCTCGGTCCTATCCATTGTTGATAAGCTATATTACATTTTCTACAAGTATTCAGTTGCTTTTACATTTTTAAAAAAGAAGTAATGCATATTAAAACGGTGCAAAGGTCACATTTTCCATATCGGCCCTTAACATAGCAGAGCTTGTAAATATAACGGTTTGTTGACAATTAAAACAGAGCTTGTAATAGAACGGTTTGTTGACAAGTAAAACAGAGCTTGTAATAGAACGATTTGTTGACAAGTAAGAGAGAGAGCTTGTAATATAAGGGTTTGTTGACAAGTAAAGCAGAGCTTGTAATAGAACGGTTTGTTGACAAGTAAAACAGAGCTTGTAATAGAACGGTTTGTTGACAATTAAAACAGAGCTTTAATAGAACGGTTTGTTGACAAGTAAAACAGAGCTTGTAATAGAACGGTTTGTTGAGAAGTAAAATAGAACTTGTAATGGAAGAAAAGTGCTTGAATTTATTTATCTGTGAAGTATTGTAATAATCCGTTGGAATGACATTCATTAGTATCTCGCTTAAATCTTTTTATTGTGGGTATTTTAAGGAAGTATTCAAATAGTTTCTCGGGAAATTTAGCCTTTTTAAAAGAAAATTACGTTTAATAGTTTACCAAAACCGATGATAAACGTAAATTATTATTTACTATTTATCACGATAAATGAGTGTCTAAGTCAAAGACGAGCACCACCGCCACGCTATCACTTCTATTAAGGAGCAACAGGGCAATGAGCTGAAAAAAATTCCAGTCAATGAATTTTTTTTTGCGTATTTTTATGTTGCTAATTTATTTATTTACCATTTTAAGGATGTACAACACACCTACCCCAAAAAATTCCTGTCGTTAATTTTCACTATTTTCGTATATTTACTACATGACTTTATTTACTGTGTGTATGCACATTTTGGACAAAATCGTTCGAGTGGTTTTTGGACAGGAAATTTCAATAGTTACCCCCCTTTAGTTGTTTACGAGGAGAAGAAATTTTTAATCAATGACTACTTAAACCTTGATTTTCAAAAAAGCCAGGTTAGCTATAACTGTCAAATTTCATTGACTTATTCCCTTAACCATTTAACACAAAAACATATCATCTTTTTGATATACATATCATCAATAAAATTTTTAAAGACCTTTAACTAAAAAACTATGAATTATCTAAGCCTTGAAAATTGTGTATTTTTCAATTTCAAAATTTTTTTGTGAAAAAACCTGTCGTTTAATTTTGGTAAAAAACTTTCTTTAGGTAGCTGGTAGTAAAAATAATCCTCATAATTTTTTGTATAATTTTTGTACGACCAGTTTTGATTTAATAGCGGAAAATTACTCCCTCCCCCTTTCTCAATAAATCACGTTCCCGCGCGTCTTTCAGACGGGGGTCGATCACTATGCTATGAATCAACAAATACATATTTTTAAAAAATCAAATTAAAATATTGCTTTTGCTTCAAAAATATATTAACTTACGTATTTAAAAGTTCTCGTATTCAAATGTAGATTTTTAGGCAATTTTTGAATACCCCTACCACCCCCACCCCTTCCTTTTTTGCGCCACAGACCATTAGCGTTTGACGAAACGTCGTTTACAGTGCTGATATATTTCGTCATTTGATACCCTGTGGTATGCATTAGTTTTTAAATTCATGAAAATAGAATAAATATTGACTACTGATTTTATATGTATCAGGAAAAAATTACTGAAGGATTTAGTGTTTAGCCCATATATGTATGCGTTATGCATTCCGTATCACATGAAACCTGGATACGAATTCAACTTCTGTTGAATATGTTGATTTTAATTTTATTTCTTTAATTTTATTTATCAAAAAAGGTGTATGTTCAACTCTCCTATGATATAAATGGAATAATTATAGTTTCTTTCATGTCATTATTTCAAACGATTCAGGTATGTGGCATTGGGGATACATCGACATTTGCATACATGTACACCCTCACGATATTGTACGGATTCTTACAATGTCGTTGCTTTTCTTAAAGTTAAAATGAAAATTCCGTATTCACGTTCCACATTAACTTCAAAATATCAAACATCAAACTCTTCATCTATTTTAAGTTATATTCATTCGCACATTGACCTTTTTAAAAAATAGGCTACGTTTTGTTTTGGTTCGAGGAAATGCGAACCGACATATATAGTTGACAGTGACAGAAAGTCAAACGATTTGCTGCAACAGGATACTCAGATAATTTCAGTACTAATAGACAATTCTTTTCAATTCTATACTTACATTGTGTGTATTAGGTCTGTAGTATTCAATTCTCGGATTTATCAGGTCTTGCTGATTCTGTTATGCGGAACACCGTGAACAAAGGGAGGAAAACAAACATCTCCTACATTTTCAGAGTTGTTCCTCTTTTTTTCAGTAAGGGTCTAGAACAACATCGATTTTACATTGTAAAATTTTTTGTTTGTTTATTGTTGTTTTTTTTTTAAATTAAAGAAGAAAAAACAATATTTATATCGTAAATGCACAAATAATAAAGACCATTAATCGGAATGTTAAATAGCCAATTGTGCATAATGAGAATTTCGGCAATGTAAAATAAAATTTTCAGAAAAAAATGCTGCGCTTTGATCAAGAATACAATTCATTGTATATGAAATGAAATAAACATTCAGGGATGGTATTTTGTCTTGCTTTTTACGGAGTTTAATCGGGTTAATTAAAAAAAAATACTCATGGACTGAGTATGGTACTCATAATCACAACCAAGCCCCATATCCCATTTTTTCTTTTATGATTGATATAAATCTGGATCGTTTTACTCGTCATTTTGACGCTTTATTTTTGACGCTAAATTTGACGTCACGTCAAACGTTCAATTGAAATCGCAAGAGGTATCTCCACCAGTGTGTTGTACGTCTTTAAAACGTTCCTGCATGAGGTTTCTTGACTAATTTTAAAAATATCGCCTCACAAATATCGCCCTACATAGAGTTTGTATGGAGATTCGATATTTTATGTTTACGGGTTCATTACGGAGTCCATAATGCGAGTTTTTACGCACAAATAACAAATATGTTAGATAACACTATATACTCAAATATTTCAGAATATTCATAGTATTTAAATTATCTGAAAGCATTTGATTTAATTTCACATAGTATTTGGGTGGGATAATTTCTGCATTTTTAAAGGCAGTTTCAACGACAAAAACCTCATTTGAAAAAAAAAAAACTATCAATAAATATTGCTAAATTTACGACTGAATGTCAGTTCTTCGTCGTAATTATTAAATGCATAAATATTGAATGATGAATCTTACCTTAATATCGCACAAAACATTTTTGAATTTGACATAACCATGATAAAAACGCCTCACATTTATATTTTCTGAGTGCGGTAACTTAATTGTGACGTAACACGAAAACATAAATGGGTCATTTTCAAAAAAGTCCAATTTTTTGTCTTTTGGTCAGAAAAATAGGAAAAACATTTTTTAGAGTGAAAGTTTTTTTCCCGTTCGTTAATAGACATGGTCATACAGCTTATGTTATTTTTGATCATCTCCCAGGTGTTTTATAAAAAAAAATTCTATGCACTCCGAGTAAAATTTAACAGCAAAACCATGTCACATTAACAAAAATTTTATAACGTGCTTATTTAAAGATAGGGAAAATTTCCATGTGAAGATATGTACAAATTTTGCACCTATATTA
>NW_026920601.1:0-17300 GCF_032062105.1 Saccostrea cuccullata
TGTTCTAAAATATACTTGATGCCTAAAATTATAATTCCTATCATAAAACAGACAGGGAATATTGCGGAGTAGGGTGAACATTTTTTCAATTAAGAGTAAAATAATTTTTCTGGCTGCCATAAATGATACTACATGCCTGCATGTTTTCTTTTTAATAGTTGAATTTTTTTTTTCTTGAGGCTTTTGTTTATTTCTTCCTCAAATGGACTTAACGTCTCCCATAGTTTTACTCATTACATCTGATGCTTAAGAATGATGCTTAGACTGTAAGCTATAACATAGACCTAAACAATGTCGCTGGCAATAGCTACCACGGGCAGTTTTAAACCTGTGGGGAGGAAAATAATTCACAGACAGATACTTTTGATTGAAACGAATACATAATTATCTCACCAGCATGTCATTGTGCAACAAAGTCGTCAACATTTTATTTGTCCTTTGAACGGGTGAAACGTTTTGAATGGCACTCTTATCGATGAATTTTACAATAAACCAAGCTATCTTTGGAGATCTAGCTTTATTACCCGCCAAGTTCATCTTAAAACCGGAAGTACGAGTTCGTAAATTTGAAATCTCGATCCCGACTCAAATTTGACATCAGAAAGAAAAAAAATGTTTTGTTATTTTTTTTTCCTGAAAACTCAAACCCTTGAGCGGTGGGTTTGTAAACCTGAAAATAAAATAAATCCTGGCCTTAAATATGTAATTAGATCATTGGCATATTAACCAGGAGCAAAGGATAAGATGTTCAAAGAATTCATGCATTTCACTATATAATCATTAGAGCCCCACCCTAAAACAAGAACCCCTGACCCAGGGGCCCTGAAATTCACAAATTGGGAAGAGGCAGTCTTATTCAACATAACTATGGACTTGGTTAGTTTATATAATACCCAGGAGTAGAGAAGAAGATTTTTAAAGAATTAATGTATTTTCACTATATAATCAATAAAGCCCCGCCCTAGCACTAGAACCCCTGACATAGGGGCCATGAATTTCACAACTTTGGTAGAGGCCACCTTATTCAACATAATTATGTACTTGGTTAGTTTATTTAATGCCCAGGAGCAGAGAAGATTCTCAAAGAATTTATGCATTTTCACTATATAATCCATTTAGCCCCGCCCTAGCACTAGAACCCCTGACCCTGGGGCCATGAATTTCACAATTTTGGTAGAGGACTCAATGTTGATTACAGTCATGCAAACAGTTTGACTGCTTGATGTCCTGGAGTAAAGAAGAAGATTTTTAAAGACTTCATTAATTCAACAGGTTTTTGCCCCACCCCTTAGGCCCCAGGGGGGGCAGGGACCCCTTCACCCATAGATGTTCCCCTTCACCCATAGATGCTTTGTGTCAAATTTGGTTGAAATTGGTTCAGTGGTTGCAGAAGAAGCTGAAAATGTTCAAATGTTAACGCACGACGCACGACGACGGACGAAAACAGATAGCAGTCGGTCACCTGAGTTTACTCAGGTGACCTAAAAATACAAAATTCAAACGTGATTTGAGATCTTCTTTACCAACCAGAGTGCGGATCGGGATTACATATTAGGTTTGATTGATTGATTGATTGATTGATTGTATGTTATTTTACATCCCATTAGAGAAATTTTCACTCATATAGAGACGTCACCATATACTGTTGAAGGGCTTGAAATTTTTACCTTTACTAGGCATTTAGGGTCATTAAGCATTCAGGAATCTTTATTGTGCCATCGCAGGTGTAACGTTGAAGTTTGACTCGGGTTGAAAATTGACCCTGGGGGTCATTTTTCAACGATGAATACTGAGACCAAAGGTGTTCCAATTAGACCCTGGTCCATTGAAAACTGAGCCGGGTCGTGAAATTTTGATCATGAAACCGGTTCCAAATTCAACAGCATAAAAACACATATTTATGACTTGGTTTTCAGAACTGAGATTTAATCCATAGGCGTCGGGAACGGGGGTGCGGGATGGGTGCTAGGGATGCTTAGTCCCCCCCCCCCCCCCCCGGCACTTTTTTTGCAAAGATAGACATAATATTTGCATTGAACAAAGTGAAGTTGGTTTAGTCCCCCCTTTCAACAGGCACGTTACAGTGTAGTCAAAGAAAAGTAAGTGGTAGTGATTGATAAAAAAAAAAATTGGATCCTAACAACCCCCACCCACCCGAAATAGGATTTTCGGGTTTGGACTACTAGTTTTGACAATGGACCCATTTTCTCTTTTTTTCTTGTCAATTTTGTTTCAGATTTTATTTTTTCTTTTTCAATTAACCCCTCCCCCCTCCACTTTCAATTTGTTTCCGACACCAATGTTATCAATACACACTTAATTCAGTTATTCAGTTATATTCTTAGAATTAAATATTAACAAAAATGTCTTAAATTTCAAAGTATAATGTTTCAAATATATATAGGGCTCACCCTCTAGACACCAGATTTCCAGGATTTGTGTTCTATGCCCTTTTCAAAGTTATGTTGTTATTGATGAATGTTATGGATTTTAGAAAGTATTGTCAAAAAATACAGTTGTCATGCTTGAAGATAACTGAAATCGGGTACTGATCAAAATGTACATATATACACGTGATTACAGGTTTATTTCCATTATTCTTGATTTGGGAAAAAATTAAACTGAAATATAAATATAGAGATACTGATAAATCCAGTTAAACAACTTCCCAGTTCAAACATAGGTAATCAGAGATTACAGAGCTCACCTCAACGAATGTTGTCTTTAAGTAAGGCAAAGTCACACAATTAACCAACAAAAAGTGTACATTCCAAAAATGAAAATATTTAAGGAATTTTAATCTGATACTTTGAAATAAACCTATATAAAAATTTTTAACTAGTTCTTCTTCATGAAAATGTAATTAAAATCCAGCATCGGACGCAAATTTGAGAGTTTTCATCCCTTGATGCATCATTTGTGCAAGTTTGGCTTATACAATGCTATATAAGCCTTATAGTTTTATGGTAATAGACCTGCAGCAATAACTTTTACCTGGTCCATTATCTGAAAAATGTATGTCGAATTCAGCATCCGAAGCAAGTCCATTAGTGTGCATCCTTAGATGTATCATCCATGCAAGATTGCTCATTATAGGGCTCAAAGTTAATTGGAAATGAAACCTGCATCAAAAACTAACATTTTCACTCATCCACAAAATGTAGGTCAGATTCAGCATCCGAAGCAAGCCTGGTAGTATGCATCCTTAGATGTATCATCCATGCAAGTTTGGTCATTAAAGAACTCATAGTTACTTGGAAATGAATTATGCACCAAAAACTTTAACATGTTCACTCAACCGGAAAATGTAGGTCAGATTCAGCATCCGAAGCAAGCCTGGTAGTATGCATCCTTAAATGTATCATCTATGCAAGTTTGGTCAACATAGGGCTCATAATCACTTTGAAATGACACCTACACCAAAAACTTTAACCTGTTCTTTCAATCAGAAAATGTGGGTCAGATTCAGCATCCGAAGCAAGCCTGGTAGTATGCATCCTTAGATGTATCATCCATGCAAGTTTGGTCAACATAGGGCTCATAATCACTTTGAAATGAAACCTGCAACAAAAACTTTAACCTGTTCACTCAACCGGAAAATGTAGGTCAGATTCAGCATCCGAAGCAAGCCTAGTAGTATGCATCCTTAGATGTATCATCCATGCAAGTATGGTCAACATAGGGCTTATAGTTCCTTGGAAATGAAACCTGCACCAAAAACTTTAACCTGTTCACTCAACCGGAAAATGTAGGTCAGATTCAGCATCCGAAGCAAGCCTAGTAGTATGCATCCTTAGATGTATCATCCATGCAAGTTTGGTCAACATAGGGCTTATAGTTCCTTGGAAATGAAACCTACACCAAAAACTTTAACCTGTTCACTCAACCAGAAAATGTAGGTCAGATTCAGCATCCGAAGCAAGTCCATTAGTGTGCATCCTTAGATGTATCATCGTCCATGCAAGTTTGGTCAACATAGATCTTAAAATGACTTGGAAATGAGACCTACACCAAAACTGCTCCAAAAATGTTAACCTGCTCCAAAAACATTAACCTGGTCATTCCTTTGCTGAAATTGCAGCATCTGAAACTTTGACTGGTACAATGAAACACACTAGAAGCATCTTCCATGCATGTCTAATCAATATAGGACATAGAAGTACTTAAAAAGAAAACTGCTCCAAAAAACTTAACCTTAACTGACGCCGACGCCGACGCCGAGGGTATTACATAAGCTCCCCCAACTTCGTTGAGGTGAGCTAAAAAATGTTCAAACTCTGAGGTGGGGTCAATTTTCAACTTGTTGAGGTCATCAGGGATAAGAAGAAAAAATCAAGTTGTTGAAAAATGACCCCAGGTATAAATTCAACGACCTTTGGTCTCAATTTTCAACGGAGAAAAAACAATCCTGGTTCAATACAATAGTATTCAACGTTGAAAATTGAACCAAGGGTCAATTTTCAACTCGGGTCAATATTCAACCTTACACCGGCTGTGTCACAAAGAAACGCCTTAGAATACTACCTTATAACACAAAACTTGAATTCCAATCTGTTGACCTTGCTTTACATAAATTTGGCTTATATAAAAGTTTTATTATATAATGTGAAGATATCTTAAAATATTTGAATTTTTTGCTTTACGTCTTTGCATCCTTGCTAGCCAACGTATCAGAGTCAAACATTCTTAATTTTATGTAAAAAAAATGCTTTGACAAAGTATTCTAAAATCATGACATTTGTACCCCTTTAAAAATAGGTATAGAATAATTTACCGCATAATTGTAAAACATGCTATTTTCTCTAAATGCAGGGATACCTATAGTTTTTATCCTTAAATATATTTGATGATCATTTTTTCAGTAAAAAAATATATAACTGGTACTTTTACTAACGATAGGTCCACGGCACAGGCACTTGTTTCGTATACGGGGTACCCCTACCTATATTTACCACAAGGTACCTAACTCTTTTTCGGCCACCCCCGCTTCAAGCTCGTATTTATGAATAAATCAATCATAGAAATACCTGAACATTATCTTGACATAGTTCGCTCCAAGAGATATTTTTTCTACATTACTGGTGTTCTATATAAAGATCTTTTCTTGTAAAATGTTTATTTATTCATCGATAATCAGCTGGAATCATATTAAGACAAACTATAAGCTACACTCACTTCCGGTAATTGGGGTCTAAATGTTACACAGTGATTTCATTGGTTGCTAAGGATACTGTAGAAGTTGTTAATGAATTTAATTATTTTGGTATGTTATTTAATTTTAATGGTAAATTTGCAAACTCAACAACATTTTGCTTCACAGGGAAGAAAAGCTATGTATAGTGTTTTGAATAGAATGAAAGATTTGAATTTTAATGTTAAAACTCAATTAGATATGTTTGAGACCTATATTAGCCCTGTACTTTGTTATGCATCTGAAATTTGGGGATGGCACAAAGCTAAAAATATATAGAAAAAGTATACCTTTCATTTTGTAAAAGAATACTTCAGGTTAGACAGAATAGGCAAATTTCCTATTGAATTGGTCAGGAAAAAGAAAATCCTTAAAATACTGGTTAAAATTAAGAAATAGTGACAATTGCATTCTTCAAGCATGTCTACAAGAAAGGTTAGAAAATAATGATGACTGGATTGTAAATATCAAACATAGGTAATCAGAGATTACAGAGCTCACCTCAACGAATGTTGTCTTTAAATAAGGCAAAGTCACACAATTAACCAACAAAAAATGTACATTCCAAAAATGAAAATATCTAAGCAATTTTGATCTGATACTTTGAAGTAGACCAACATAAAAAATTTAAAGTAGTTCTTCATGAAAATGTAATTCAGCATCTAAAGCAAATTTGAGTTTTCATCTCTTGATGCAACATTTGTGCAAGTTTGGTTTATACAATGTTATAAAAGCCTTAAAGTTTTTTGGTAATAGACCTGCAACCATAACTTTAACCTGGTCTATTATCTGAAAAATATATATGTCGAATTCAGCATCCGAAGCAAGTCCATTAGTGTGCATCCTAAGATGTATCGTCCATGCAAGTTTGCACATTATAAGGCTCATAGTTAATTGGAAATGAAAAACATCAAAAACTAACATTTTCACTCATCCACAAAATGTAGGTCGGATTCAGCATCCGAAGCAAGCCTGGTAGATGTATCTACATATTATCGATGCAAGATTGGTCATTAAAGAACTCATAGTTACTTGGAAAATGATACCTGCACCAAAAACTTTTACTTGTTCACTCAACCGGAAAATGTAGGTCAGATTCAGCATCCGAAGCCCGGTAGTGTGCATCCTTAGATTTATCATCCATGCAAGTTTAGTCAACATAGGGCTTAAAGTTACTTGCAAATGAAACCTGCTCCAAACACTTTAACCTGTTCACTCAACTGGAAAATGTAGGTCAGATTCAGCATCCGAAGCAAGCCCGGTAGTATCCATCCTTAGATGTATCATCCATGCAAGTTTGGTCAACATAGGGCTTATAGTTACTTGGAAATGAAACCTGCACCAAAAACTTTAACCTGTTCACTCAACCGGAAAATGTAGGTCAGATTCAGCATCCAAAGCAAGCCTGGTTGTATCCATCCTTAGATGTATCATCCATGCAAGTTTGGTCAACATAGGACTTACAGATACTTGGAAATGAAACCTGCACCAAAAAACTTTAACCTGTTCACTCAACCGGAAAAAGTAGGTCAGATTCAGCATCCGAAGCAAGCCCGGTAGTATGCATCCTTAGATGTATCATCCATGCAAGTTTGGTTAACATAGGGCTTATAGCTACTTGGAAACGAAACCTACACCAAAAACTGCACCAAAAATGTTAACCTGCTCCAAAAACATTAACCTGGTCATTCCTTTGCTAAAATTGCAGCATCTGAAACTTTGACTGGTACAATGAAACACACTAGAACCATCTTCCATGCATGTCTAATCAATATAGGACATAGAAGTACTTAAAAGAAAACTGCTCCAAAAAACTTAACCTTAACCCGGGACGCCGACGCCGACACCGACGTATGTTTACACCGACACCGACGCCGAGGGTATTACAGAAGCTCCCCCAACTTCGTTAGGTGAGCTAAAAAAGAATTTCATAGGCTTGGTTTAGCAGAATTATTTGATAGCAATTGTATATAACAACAGAGAATGTGTGACGAATTTATCCAAAACATTATGTCAGATTTAGGTAAATCACCAAAATGCCTCATTTATCAACACCTTATAGATAATTTTACCCTTCAGTCTTATTTATGTAAACCAATACATCTAAAACATAGAGTAACAATTACCAGAATAAGACTATCAGCGCATAACTTAATGATTGAACAAGGAAGATATAACAAAACTTTGAGAAATAATAGAACATGTAGTCTTTGTCAATTAGGTAACATTGAAGATGAATTTCATTTTGTGTTAAAATGTCCACATTACAACATGTTAAGACAAAAATACATTAAAACCTACTACTCCCGAAGACCAAACGTCTTCAAATTGGTTCAGTTACTTAGTACACAGAATATAAAAGAATTATTTAATTTAGGAAAATTTTTGCAATCAGCAAGTGCATCAAGAACAGTCTTTTTATCAAATTTATAGATTATCAAAAATATTATATGTTTTGTTCATGTAAGTTGTATGTTTATTTCATTATTACATGTGTTAATGTGTGATTGTAAATATTGTCCATGAGATGTATGTCTCTCGACTTCCATAAACTGAACTGAACTACTCAGTAAGATGATTCCAGCTGATTATCGATGAATAAATAAGCATTTTACAAGAAAAGATCTTTATAGGAGATGTCATAATTGACATAATTCGCTCCAAGAGATATTTTTCTACATTGATGACATCTCCTATAAAGATCTTTCCAATGTAGAAAAATATCTCTTTGGAGCGAATTATGTCAAGATAATGTAGGATTGATTTATTAGTAAATACGAGCTTGAAGCAGGGGTGCCCGAAAATGAATTAGGTACCTTGTGGTAAAAATATAGGTAGGGGGTACCCCGTATACGAAACAAGTGCCTGTGGTCCACGGGACTTATAGGTCAACCGAGTCTTATACACTGTATAGCATCTTTCCAACAATTCATTTTGATTCGTGTTTTCACCCAGAGGCCATGAAATTCACAGTTTTGAAAGAGGCACATCATTGCTCATCCTACTTATACACTTCGCATGCTTTTTTCTGATTAGCAAATACCCAGAGGCAAAGCAGAGAAGAAAACACCATTCTCTGTCGATATTGTATCTCTACTTGTTTGTACTTATCAAAAAAAGAAGAGAAAAGTAGCAGTTGGGCTTGAAACTTTGCAACAGCAATAAATAGAATAATGATTTTTGATATAATCTATTTTTGTGGTAAGATTGCAATAATACTAGAACTGTAAAAGTAGACTATTAAAAGAGTTTTACAGAAATTTTGATTTAAGTTACCATGCCAACATAATTCATTAAAATAAAACCAGAATCTCTGTAGAGACTGTCTTCCGGTTTGTACTTATATCAAAGGAGGATAAAAGTAGCAGTTGGAATTGGAAACTTTACAACAGCAATAAATAGAATAATGATTCTTGATAACATTTGTAAGTCTCTTTTTGTGGCAAAATTGCAATGAGACTAAGGATGTAAAAAGACTGTAGGAGAAGCTTTTATTATTATTTTACAAAATTTTCAATTTTAGTTTCATTGGCAACATCATTCAAATTTCCCAATTTTTGAAAGGGCACGACTGCTTATCATTAATATGTTAGACTATTACCAAGGAGCAGATTTCGGATCATTAATTCATTTATAGAATATAATCAGACCCCCCCCCTCCCTTGGTACGCCCTACCCACCAGAACTCCTGACACTGGGGCCATAAATTTCCCAATTTTAGAAGAGGCATCCACTCTCATCATCACTGTGTATACACATGTAGTTAGTTTATATCATACCAAGGAGAGAATGAAGATTTTCAAAGAATGAATACATTTTCACTAAATAATCTATATAGCGGCGCCCAAACACCAGAACCCCTAACCCTGGGGCCATGAAATTCCCAATTTTAAAAAAGGCACCCAATCATGCCAGCAGTTTGACTGCTTGATGTCCAGGAGTAAAGAAAATTTTTTAAGATTGCATTAATTTCAGTGGTTTTTGCCCCACCCCTCAGGTCCCGTGGGGGGGGGGGGGGGGGGGCAGGGACCACGAAATTCACAACGTATGTTTCCCTTCAACCATAGATGGTTTATGCCAAAATTTGTTGAAATTGGTTAAGGGGTTGCAGAGAAGAAGCTGAAAATGTTCAAATGTTAACACGCAATACAAAGCGGTCGACAATGTTTACTCAGGAGACCTAAATATTAATGCATTTTTGACTATAATTTTTATTACCTATGATAAAAGGTGCCAATTAAGAAGATAAAAAAATATAGAATTAGATATCCAAAGATTATTAAGCGACGCAGTAAATAGACTCTTTCGCTTTTGTGATAGACTATCAGTTTTAAGGAGGCTGGGGGGTCAACAAATAAACCAAAAATTAACCACCAGAATTAACTTATTTTTTTAGATATGGTATATTAAGCTGTCATCTATTATTTGACAAAGAAAAAATTCCTGCATTTTAGTTTTAAAATTTTATCATTTTTTATATCTTTATATGGAGCTCTTCTTTTAAAGGAGATCGAAAAAGTCTGAAAATGGCTGCCATCCCCCAGCCTCGTTAAGTGATAGAATTTTCTCGTACCTGATGTACTTTCCGAGTTGAGTTCTATCTGTGTACATTTCTGGTGAATGTGCTGGTACAATCTTTCAAATGTCAAGGAAACAATCAGAAGAAGAAAGAGTAAATTAAAACTTCTTTTGGTATAACAATATTTGATGTAAATGGGTAATGTAAAAATTTCTTACCCCTTATTCAAGAAAACAGTTTCACTGGTGAGACATTTTCAAACCAATTTTACCAGACCAGCGAACATGGAACAAGAAATCAGCGCGAAACCACTCAGCACAAACAGTTTCTTGGAGCGAAATAGCCGGATTCCTCTAGTACCTTGTTTTCTCAACTTAAAGTAGATCCGAGGATAAACAATGTATAAAATACGATAGATTTTTCAGTAAATACGTGAATTTTCTAGCTATTAAGTAGTAACAAGTATTTCTTAAAACGGTCATGATTTGAACAATTTAAAATCTACACTACCCAAGGATGCATTTATAACAAGTTGAAAATTTTCTGGTCCATGCAGTGGTTCTTGAGAAAAAGATTTTCCTATATATTTCTATGCAAAACTTAGATTCCCAATTGTGGCCCTGCCCTACCCTGGGGGGCATGTTTAAACAATTATAAATCTACACTACCCCAGGATGCTTCCACGTAAGTTTCAGCTTTTCTGTAGGAAAATTTTGAAAGGTTTTTCCTATATATTTCAATGTGAAACTTGGTTTCCCTATTATAGCCCCGCCCTACCCCTTGGGGTCATGATTTTAAGAATTTAGAATCTACACTACCCCAAGATGCCTCGACTTAAGTTTCAGGTTTCCTGGCCCAGTGGTTCTTTTTTTAAAGATTTATTCTATATATTTTA
Organism: Saccostrea cuccullata; assembly: GCF_032062105.1. Lineage (NCBI taxonomy): Eukaryota > Metazoa > Mollusca > Bivalvia > Ostreida > Ostreidae > Saccostrea > Saccostrea cuccullata. The sequence goes on from NW_026920601.1 coordinate 10,606, forward strand.
GTGTAAAAATTGGGGGTTGAATTATGACCCCGCCCAACCCGTAGGGGTCATGATTTGGACAATTTAGAATCTACATTATCCCCAGGATGCTTCCACATAATTTTCAGCTTTTCTGGCCTAGTGGTTCTTGAGAAGATTTCTACTATCAAAGTCTACTATCAATTTCGATTAACTGCCTCGGATTAACAAAAAGAGAGTACGATGGTGGTTTTATTTGGTGAATACTAGCTGCAGATCTGTAGCTCTCCTAAAAATATATATATATTGATAGACCGGAGAGCTACAGAGCCACCCATTGAAAAAACTGTATATTTATTGTGCACAAAACAAGAGGCCCATGGGCCACATCGCTCACCTGAGAAGCTTTGGCCATTCTGTTCTTTACAAGATTCCCCCCTTGTAATACATATTGTGACCCGATCCTACCCCACTGATCATAATTTAGACAAAAATCTACACTACCCCAGGATGCTTCCACATAAGTTTCAGCCTCTCTGGCTCAGTGGTTCTTGAGAAGAAGATTTTTTAAAAAAATTTCTATATATTTCTATGTAAAAATTTCTTCTCCCATTGTAACCCCGCCCTATCCCCTTGGGCCATGATTTAAACATTTAGAATCTACACTACCCCAGGATGCTTCCACATAAGTTTCAGCTTTTCTGGCTCAGTGGTTCTTGAGAAGAAGATTTTCAAAGATTTCTCATATATATTTCTATGCAAAACTTTGATTCCCCATAGTGGCCCCGCCCTACCCCGGGGTCATGATTTGAACAATTTAGAATCTACACTACCCCAGGATGCTTCCACATTTGTTTCAGCTTAACTGGCCCATTGGTTCTTGAGAAGAAGATTTTTTAATGACCCCACCCTATTTTTGTCTTTTCTTGATTATCTAAATGTGAGGGGACTTGGCCCTTCATTTTAACAATTTAAATTTCCCTTTACCCAAGGATGCTTTGTACCAAGTTTGGTTAAACTTGGTCCAGTGGTTCTTGAGAAGAAATCGAAAATCTGAAAAGTTTACAGACGGAAGGACAGACGGACGGACGACGGACAAAATGTGATCAGAAAAGCTCACTTGAGCCTTCGGCTCATTGAGCTAAAAATGCGCTCGGTTCTCGATTTATTTCTCCATGTTTTTTAAACTGTAATCTCAAAATATTACTAACCGTGTGTTCCTAACATATTCTTTGACTCTTTCCACAACAAAACATTCCACATAATTGTTGTTAATTGTCCTCCTAACCCTGATATTGTAATCATCGAATATTTTGCTTATTTATACTGCCATTTTGGTTTCAAAAATAATTCGGTCCAATATGCTTCGTTCAGATGTCAAATACGAAAGAACGTGATAGAGGAGAGAGGAATTTTTAAAATCTTTCATTTTTAGCAATTAAGGTAAGAATTTAGAAGAATTAATCAAGAATCGAGCGCTCTTTTTTGTGCGCAATAAATATACAGTTTTTTCAATGGGTGGCACTGTAGCTCTCCGGTCTATCAATATTTTTTTTCGGAGAGCTACAGATCTGCAGCTAGGTGAATACAAGATCTAATGAAAATGACAACACGCAAATGTTCAATCATTACATAAAACGTCATTAATGAATTATCCAATCAAAATTTTATTCAATTGCAGGATTTTGAAGGATTTTTTTATGCTATTAACATAATAAAGATAGAGAGAGAGTGTGTGTGTGTTATCGATATTACCTCTGAATAGTGCAAAATGAAATTCTGTTAGCAAAACACATTATGATTCTAGATATATCGATATCAAAGATTTAAAGGTGCATAGACACAGATTTGAAGTTAACATTTTCTTAAATTTTAAGTAGAATATTACGACTTATATTTTGTTAAAGCATTTCACAAAAAAATATTATAAAAATCTTATTTCATTTCGAAGTTATTAAAACTTCGATTTTGTGGTCGGGTTTGATTGACACGTACTTGCACTTTCACAAATTATAATTTTATTCTTAATACATAAGTAAAGTGGCAGTTTTGTTGTAAATTAATGAAAAATATTAAAACTATAATCTAGATAATTCAGAGTAAAAATGTTTGAAAGGAAAACACGCTCACAGTATAATGTAAGTCCGTGGTCCGTGAAGTGTGCAGACTTTTAAAACAATTGAACACAATCGGTGAATCGTGAACATCAACAACAACAGAGCCCGTGCCTTGTTAACAAAAACAGTTTATGTTTTACGGGTGCATTCAATTCGTTAATCTCTGTACAGAACACTGAGCACGGACTGGCGATACAAGTGATACTAGTTATATAGAAAATTTGAGAAAATCTTTCATGTAACTTCAAATCTGTGTCGTACACCTTTAAGATGGAAAATATTGTTAATCTGATGCATAGTGACTTCTCAAACGTTGTAATTACAATTCACAAAATAATTCCATGAAAATTCAATTATTTTTTAAAGGATACTTTTTTGGTTGTGCCATAGACGCTTTCTTGCTTCTTCTTTTTCTTATTTCTATAACTGGAAATACTTCTTTCAAACATTTCTCAATCTTATTGATCTCACCATGAAAAACTTTTTTTCTTTCCCTCAAATATTCCAATCTGATGATATGTTCTAAAACGTCTGCATCTATTGTTTCATCCTTCTTTTCTTCGAAGTTGCACTTAATAACTTGAATCAGAGTATTTTGTTCTTTCGATCTTTCTGTAAAAGGTTAAGCTAATCTTAGAAATCTTACTCTTCTACAAAATAATCTACAAGTAGCAATAACAATAAGGATTATAAAAGACCATTAACAAGGACACATTTAGTGATCTTATATCTAGGGCTTTATAAAACAATTTGATTTCACAATTAAGTTTTAATTCACAAGAAATCTTTAGAATTACATGTACATTTGCAATTATATTACAATATAAGTACTGTTTATAGTTTTTGAATTCTTGCGAATTGGAAATGTTCTAAAAATCAACTATCATTCTAAGAGTGCTGCATGAGCATTCATTTACTGGTCTCCTACATGCAAGTGCAGTATGTCCCCCATTGAAAAATTATATGTAACTAACAAAGAAAAGGAAACATGAAAAAGATTCGATTCTTTCTTTCGATTCGGTTCCTTCTTTCGATTCGATTCTTTCTTTCCATCGAACCAAAAACATGAAATCATAGAAAAAAAATGTCTAAAGAAAACACGTAGCAGAAAGTATTCTAATATTTACTTTGACCCGAGAAAAGCATAGGTTGTCCTGCAAATATTGACAATTTTTATTATTCGTGTTGCTAGTCATTATCACTAATTTGTGACTTGTGCCAATTTTATAGATCCGACAAAAACACTATCTACGCAGTGTTTAGTACCTTCTTCAACCTTTGCCATATCCACATTGGTTCCTTGGAGTAAGTCAACTAAGTCGCCCCGGTTATCTTTTTTCAAGACCAGAAGAAGTTGCTCATATCCATTTGTCTTTGTATCAAGAATTTCCAAAAGTATTTGGACCTTCTCATTATCCGTTGTTTTTTCTATACCTATTCTTTGAAGTTCATCATGCTCGATTGTTCCATTTTCATACAAGAAATCTTTAATTCTGTCGGCATCCACATCGTTGACTAGCGCCGTATAATTACATCGAATTCGCTCTTTCCCCTCAAAATCCATTCTCTAAGAAATAGAATTTCAATTAAAAAATACAATTTTTAATTATTTTTAAAACTGTTCCCTGTAATCACTGTAGGACTCCATTTCTTTTAAGTTAAGGACCCATTGCAAGCTTCAAATCATATCCGCGGTATTATAAAATAGAGAAAGTATCTATTTTACAATACCGCATGTATGGTTTTTTAATAAAACGTTAATTTTACATTATATTTAGTTCGTTTTCAGAAAATGATCATATGTAGACTGTAGAGCGTGCACTTGCGTATCAAATCTACTTTGTACCCCATACGCAGATGATAAGGGTATACATGTATAGCTACAAAAGTACATAAGTATATGGAACGCCGGGACTGTCTTATATGAGAATTAACCATTATATGCAGTGTTTCCTTCATTATATGCGGTACTATTTTAATTATATGAAGTACTTTTTACATTATATCGTGTGCAGCGTCCATTATATGCAGTACTTCTCTCATTATATGATGTAGATATGTCATTATATTATGTACATCTATCATTATATGAAGTGCATTTAACATTATATGCGGTAGTTCTAACATTATATGCAGTAAACACAACAATATATTATGTACTTCTCACATTATATACAGTACACTCATCATTATGTGTAGTATTTCTGTTATTATGATGATGCTGATCGTTCAATATTATGTCCGGTCCAGTTAGCATTCCGTGCGGTAGATTTTGCATTTCGTTATGATGTAGACACAGTATTATAGGCGGTGCTTTCTTCTTTATGATGATGATCTTTCGGAAGTTATATCTAGAAAGTTTTACTTTTTTCGCGTTCTTAGATATATACATTCTTCATGATTTAAGGTTGTATTTTTTTTTATTTATTTAGTTTGACAAAAACTACATGTGACGCAAGTAAACAAATATAATAATATAGTCACATGGATTTTCTTATATTAATTAAATGCAACACGTATGAAGTTACAAATATTTCTTGTATATTTAACATACAAGAAATTTTAGGATTTGGTCACCATTGATTGAAAAATTGCATTTAAAATTTTGTAAGCATATTTTGCATGTAAAGTCATCAACACCAAATTTTATGGTATATGGTGAATTAGGTAGATACCCTATTTCAATTAATATAAAGGTTAGAATGATAAGTTTTTGGTGTAAACTGTCTTTTTTACATAGGGATAAATTATCATCGAATTTGTTAAGTGTTTTAAAGAACTACAATAATCCATGGTGTAACTTTGTCAAATCTATATTGAATGAATGTGGACTTTCTTATATTTGGCATACTTGTCAACCTGTAAATGTATCATGGCTGAAGAAAATAGTATTTAACACTCTGTATGATCAGTTTAAACAAAAGTGGTAAAGTGAAATGTTTAACTCGTCTAAAGGTCTTAATTATAAAATATACAAAACTTCATTTTGTCTAGAAAAATATTTAGTATCTTTGCCTTTTAAGTACTGGAAAATATTTTGTAAGTTTAGAACTTGTAATAATAAATTACCAATTGAAGTTGGAAGATGGCATAATGTACCAAGAGAAAACCGAATTTGTAAATTGTGTTCCAAATATGAAATTGGTGATGAATTTCACTACTTATTTAATTGTAATGATTCACTTATTTTGAGTTCAAGGTTATTATTATTATCAAAATATTACTATTCACATCCAAATGTGTATAAGTTTGATCAACTTTTTAATACAAAAAATACAGTTAAATTGACAAAACTGTGTAAATTTATAAAAATTATTTTTGAGAGAGTTGGCTCTCCTGGTTAGCTCATTGTTAGTTTTGTTACTTTGTACTTTTTTCTTTTTCACGCATGCACATATGTTTAACTATACTTGTAATCTTTCTCAACACTGTACTTATGTCAGTTTATGAGAATAAATTCATTGTCATACACCACCGGGAAACATTCTCGAATCAACATGCTCTGCACTTCTTACTGATTTTGGCTGCTGATTTTGTTTATGTGTATTTTAACCACCTTTACTGTACGCTTTTGGTAGACATCTTCTGTTGTTTTTTTTTTTTTATTGTAACTGGTGTGCAAAAAACCGCATAAGTAGTAATAGGGGTCTGGCCGGGGGGTCAACTGAGTGCACTTTGGCCTTGGGGGATAGGGTGGTCAAATGAGTGCACTTTTGGCCCCGGGGGGATAGGCGGGTCAACTGAGTGCACTTTTGGCGCTGGGGGGATAGGCGGGTCAAATGAGTGCACTTTTGGCCCGGGGGGATAGGCGGGTCAACGGAGTGCACTTTTGGGGCCTGAAATCTGGAAAAACCCAAGACTATGAATACACAGACTTGGCAGCGATTCAAATCACAGCTACCTATGCATTGTGACGTCATAAACTTGGCAGCGATTCAAATCTTGATCATGACGTCATGTTAGTCCTTCAGAGCCTCGTTGGCTGCTTAATTTTTACACTTTAAAAACACAGCTGATTGAAAGAAAAACAAGTCCATATTAAAGTTTAAACTCTTTTATTCAAGTAAGATACAAAGTCAATTCTTCTGTAGTTTCAGGGACTTCTTGGACTCTCCCGTGTGCTTTTTTTCCTTAGCTTGGTTCACTGTGACTGGAATCAGATTTTCTTTATTCACTTGTGGCTGGGCACTGTGTTTTTTCTCCTGCGGCTTTTTCTCTTGGGGCATACAGAGTGTCTTCTCTGCCTTTTGGTCACACTCATTAGCCCAATGCCCAAACTTTCCACATGTGTAGCATAAATCTCTCTTATGACACTCAGGCGCATAGTGTCCCAACTCTTTACAGATAAAACAAGGACTGGTCTCTCTGGTTTTCTTAGGAACTTCAGCGTTTGAGGACTCTCCTTTCTGGATGCTGGTTCCTTTTCCTTTGTCTTCTAATCGACTTACTTTACCATCCAGTCGAGCCATTTTACTTTTCATGTAACCCAAGTCACTCACGACTCTCCGTTCAAATTGATCTTGTTTCTCTTGCATGTGATTTAGCATGTTAACCATCCCCTCTAATGTGGCGGTGTTGACACTCAGGTCCTCTTTAGTGATCGGGTCGGGTAGATTATAT